>NC_067492.1:52189732-52435859 GCF_947179515.1 Apodemus sylvaticus | reverse complement strand
AGGAAGGAAATTATGGTTAAAGAGCGGGGAGAGACTCACAGGAGGGCGAAGTGTCCCCTGGTGAGGCTGCAGAAGGAATGGCTTGAAGCCTTGAGCGTGGACATGCCCCCTTCACACAGAAATGCAGGCACAAGGTGAGCCAGGGCAGCTGACATACTGGGAGTGTCTCAAAGTCATCTTTCAAAGGCTTCAGCCACCACAGGGCAGCAGGGGAAACCTCACCTTAGAGATCAGACTGAGAGACAAAAACAGTGGCTAGTCTGCTTTCTGCTGCTTTGTCAGAGCTTGAGACAACCAGCGTATGAGGAGAAGAGCGTTGTTTGTGCTCACAGTTCTGAAGGCTCCATCCATGACCAGGTAGATGCGTTGCTGTTAGGGCCCAGCCAGGCTTGAAGGGCGGAGGAGGGGAGCACACTGTGGCAGGAGCTCTAGGTGGGAAAACTCATTCATCTCGTGGCCAGGGAGCAGATGGTCAGAAGAGGAAGGGTCCAGAACCCTACAGTCTCCTTAAAGGACAGACGGCCTAGATCACCCAAGGACTTCCCCTTTAGATGGATGATCCGCAAGGTCCAAACTGTGGCAGACATAATCGTCTTCAACTGTGAAAGGGAATGTGTGCTGGGTCAGGAGGTGGCTGTTCCAAACTCAAGCTTACGGGCACTTGAGACAGTGTCCTCTGCTAACAGGAAGATCGCTCATGCTGGGGCTCTTCTTGACCAAGTGAAGATATCCAGACCAGAGTAACTTTGGGCTTACTACGTTAGTATTCAAACACCCAAAGAACAAACTAAGAACTCACACCAACAAGAAAATAATACAGCAAACAATGAAATGTAGAAGGAATTTTAATACAACTCTCATGGATATGCCAACCGTCAGATGGGGTTCCAGTCACATGGAAAGCTGATGAAATAAAGAAACAAGCCTTTAAAAACTGGAGCATGACAATGGACAAAAGGAAAGCTGTCATCGACGACGTTACCATCAGAGAGAGAGCAAACACACAACACAGGCTGGAGAGATGGCCCCACCATTAAAGAGCACTCGACACTTTCACAGAGGGCCCAGGCGTGCTTCCCAGCACCGACACGGCAGCTCACAACCATCCTTAGGTCCAGTTCTAAGGACTCTAACAGATTCTGTGGGGTACCAGACACACACATGCTGCACATACATACATGTATACAATGTGCATACCTACATACATACAGGCAAATGCAGGTACAAATAAAAATAAATAAATCCTTTATAAAAACAAATTAAAAATATCTGTGACACAAAACTTGAAGAGATGCATCATGAGAAAATAGGAGAGAAGCAACACCCACTAGCCCAGTGGTTAAGAATGAGAAGGACCAAGAAATGAGGTTCATAGCACAATCAAAAAATCCACATTTGGAAACCTTAGAGTAGAACTGCAGAACTTCAAGGAGAGCAAAGATCTTAATAGTAGGCAGAAGGCGAAGACTTTACTAGAGCACTACAAGATGAAACACTGTCAACTGGCAGTAATGCAGGTCAGGACACGGACCTTGCTCTAACAAGAGAAGTCACAATCAACCCTGAATCGTAAACACAGAAAACCTTAGGACCATGGACAGGATAAAGACATTTGCAGAAAAGCAAGCTTTTTTCTGTATGAGTCTCACTGAAGTAGATTCTAAAATGATTACTGGAGGACAAAGGAATCATGGAGGATAGGTCTAAGATGAAATTAGGGGTGGTGAGAAAAAGGAAAAACCAACTCTAAAGTAAATATAGACAGTCAATGAATGCTCCCGTACAAAGGAGCCATGAAATCTAATCCGTTGGGCTTTTAAAAATGGTGGAAACCGATTTGCTTGCCCAGTAACAAGTGGTCAGCCCTGAGGTCATGGGCATTCAGAAAACCGTCATACAGACTGAGCAGCTTGTGCTTACACAGAGAAATCCCACTAGCATATTATTTTAAATTTTGGTAAAATTTTAGATATGCCAAGGTTACCTAGAAATTTCAAAGGCACCACATGTAGGGAGCAACAGTGCCAAGATCAAGTACAACAAAAGAAATCTATCCTTGAGTGTCCGTGTGTGTGTGTGTGTGTGTGTGTGTGTGTGTGTGTGTGTGTGTGTGTTAGCAATGTTTTTAAAAATCCATGAATTTGAGAAACAGCAAGGGGAATGCATCCAAAGAGTTGGGGGAGAAAAAAGAAGGGAAAAGATGCAGTTGTAATATATATAAAACAGTAGGGACCGTCCAGTTCAGTGGTTCTCATTCTGTGGAGGTCAAACTTTCATGAAGGTTGCCTAAGGCAGTTGGAAAAACAGATATTTACATTACAATGCATAATAGTAACAAAATTACAGTTATGAAGGAACAACAAAAAAAGTCTCATGGTTGGGGTTTGCCACATCATGAGGAACTGTATTTGTTACACTGTGTCTGTTGTGGGCCACAAGGAAAGGGGAGAGAGACAACACCAGCTGGCTCCTAAAACAACAAAATCTTTTATTATTCCCACCGCAGACGCAGAGTGGCTGATGCATCCCAGCCACCAGACAAGAACTCCAGAGTCTCTTTTCTTCTGGCAGCCCTGAGTAGGGGCTGAAGCAGGATTTATAACCACAAAACCCTCAAGCCTCTCGGCCAAGTTACAGTTATACTTTTTCACCAGTCAGAACTCGGGGATTAGGGACTTTCCCCAGGGTTCCATCATTGTCAGCTGACGTTGAATCAAGCCAATCAAATTCATTTGTTCTTTCTGTTCTTATGTACAGTCATTACGTTTTGCTTAGAGAGGCGCTTGTTAGCTTAGGTAAAGTGGAGTCTGAAGTCAAAAGGCAGAACTTAAGATACTTTTATCTGCTCCCAATGGTATTAATGGGTCACACCATTAGGAAGTTTGAGAACCACAGGTCTCTGTGATAATAGCAGACACACAAGAGACATTTTGAAAATCTGGCACCCAGAAAATAATCCTTAACAGACTCGTATCAAGTGATTCTATCTAAAATGGAATTAAAATGCTTCAAACAGTCATTTGATTAAAAATAAATAAATCTGTCCTCAAAAGAAGGCCCAAAGGAAGTAAGAAAATTCCTAGAATTGAACAGATCTGAAGCTATGAAAATAGCAAAAGCAGTAAAACAGCTATCTAAAGCAATTCTTGACAGATTATTAAAACTCTATATAAATATTGAGTGGCATACAAATTAATGCACTAAATTGGAGTAATGGCACAATTCTAAAGGAAGAGAGAGGAATATAAGGCAAACAATCACATTGAAGGAAATCATTCCTGTTGAAGAGGAACCTATAATGGGTGCCACTCAGATGAGCGTAGCTTAGAGTCCACGGACGCCGGTCCCCATGGTTCCCGTCTGCCTCCCTTCTCCACTAAGGCGCCTCACAGCCATCTGAAGAACAATGGCGCCTTTCCGACTTTACCCAGCAGACGTCTCTTGATCATACATCCTTCTAGTTTCCAAAAGCAACAGAATGGGACCGTGTTCTCATCGGTCTCTTCTCTCACCCCACATGCAGCTAATGAACAAAGCTCACCGTTGGCCAGCCCCCCGCGTAGGCATTGCAGGATCTTTTGTAATGTGGAGAACCTCACAAGCATATTGTTAACCATTTTTGGTGAACTTTTAGGCATGCCCAAGGTTAGCCAAAATGTCAGAGGTGCTACAGTGGGGGTGTGGCAGGGCCAGGCTTAGAAAACTACAGCAAGCCGGGCATTGGTGGCGCACGCCTTTAATCCCAGCACTTGGGAGGCAGAGGCAGGCGAATTTCTGAGTTTGAGGACATCCTGGTCTATAGAGTGAGTTCCAGGACAGCCAAGGGCTACCCAGAGAAACCCTGTCTCAAAAAAAAAAAAAAAAAAAAGAAGAAGAAGAAGGAAGAGGAGGAGGAGGAGGAGGAGGAAAAGCGATGGCCCATGAGGTGCAGATAAATGCATCATAAACAGTGTTGTGGAAAGCAACACCAAGCCACAGGAGGGTTATGTCAGAACATCCTCTATGCTTCTAGGTGTGTCCTCGGCATTGCAATGCAAACCTCTTTTCTTTTCCCATGTTACAACTTCTCTGTTTGAATACGAAATATTTAGAGTGCAAATAGATTCTCAAGAAAAAAATTTAAAAAGTCAAAATGGAAGTGAACTTTAACAAGCAAAGACACTTTTGCCAATAAGCCTGCCAATCTGAATTTATTCCCCAGGACCCATACAACAGAAGAAAAAACCAGCTCATGCAGGTAGGCCTGTGACTTCCGCAAGTACACTGTGGCATGTTCACAGGTATACACACACAAACTCTCGCATGTGTGAACACTCACAGAGAGAGATACACACACACACCCAATGAGTGAATGAATGAATGAATTCAATTTTTACAAAAACCATCTAAGACACATAAATAAGAATGGTGTAACCTCCTTCCTAATTAGATAAAAAGGAAAAGAGGATCAGCGTGGGACAGGGACAGCAATTTGAGTCTCTGGGTCCTGGTTCGGAGTTAGATGAGCTGATGGAAGATTCCCTCTGTGTCTGTTTCCCTCTGTGTAAGCAGGGAGCAGACTTTCTATCACCTCGGAAGTAGGTTACAGAGGCCAGGATGCTCAGAGATGGGCTACAGAATAGAGTATTCTATTTAAATATTCTATTTATTCATCCAGGAAGGATGAAGAATGAAGGGCAAACCAAAAACATAATTTGAAATTTTTCATTATATATGAAATATATAATGAAGAAAGATTTTCATGTCCTATCTCTGCAAGGTCTCTCATGACAAGTGCTATACACACTTAAAACCTTGCGACTTTCTAGGAGTGTAACTCTGAGAGAATACTTGCCTAGTATGCGTGAGGCCCTAGGTCCAAAACTCAGTACCAAAAATTAGCAATAATAACAAAAATGTATCTCTTAAAATACAAAATGTAGGAAATCTCTAAAAAGAAAATACAAGCCAAATGAGCAATTTCCAAAAATAATGAATGCGCTATAAAGCATTTATTAATAACTTTGCATTCGAGGGGATATTTTTAATGTTTTGCAATCTTGCTACTACTTATCTTTGCATATCACTCTGGCAGACATGTCTGTCTGTTTTGTTACAAACAACATGAAACCTTTGACCAAAAACTCATCATAAAACTGACAACCAAAGTCTATGCGTTTCTTAATCAAGAAAGCTTTGCTTTTTGCTGTTAGGCATATTCACATAATGTGCCTGTAAGGCCTGTTCCCTCATCCAAGATTATGATTAGTCTATTTAATCAATGGTTCCTGTCCTTATTAGAGTATCAACAAATCAGGGGACCATGTACTAATTGGACATAATAACAGATAAGATTTTAGCACTAATAACAAAATAATGACTAAGATTTATGGAGCTCTTGCAACTCCAGGCTCAGCCGGATGCTTAGCAGTCTGCAGGCATCACTGTCTCTTCCGACAAAGCCATGGTGCTGGTTATAGGTGGGGTGCCTGCTTTTCTCTAACGTACAGGGTTTGGATGTACTTAGCGACTAAACACAGCTTCCATACACTGCTCCCACCTTACACTCTAAAGAACCAAGGCTCAGCTGCAGGAGGCCATGTACTGATGTCTGACTGAGCAGATATCTGGCCCTAAGCTAATTGGTAAATCTATTCTGAGAACTACCATTTAGGCTCTTATTTGAGCCTTATTCCCAAATGTTCTGACTAGAGACTACACTTTTACAAGCCTATTTAACTTTGAACAAACTGAAGTTTAGGACTGAACTGAATGTGTTTCTGGGAAGTCATAAAATCAAAGGAATTACAGGGCCACTCAAGGAAGTACTTTCTTATATCTGAAAGGACCTCTGGAGATATGTCACTTGCCCATCAAGGTCACCATGGAGTCCTGGTGGTAAGGAAGAGTGATCTGATACTCATCGTGAGTTCTCTGCCTGTCTGAGTCCAGGAGCCTTTTTGGAACATAGACTCTCAGGTTCCCCCAGATCTGCTGACCACAGTCTGCTTTTTAACAAGATCCCTGGGACCTCTGCCCTGACTGCACCTTTAAACCCTCTACAACTCCTGCATGCAAGAGACTATTGAGGACAATAATATAGTGGATACATTTTTAAAACTAGAAGAAAAAAATCTGAATGTTTTCATTACAAACAAAAGATACATGTTGGAGGAAAAAAGTATGTTCACCCTATCTTGAATATTATATAATATGTGCATATGTCAAAAATATCAGGGGGTACCCTATAACTTTATGCTGAAAAAAAAAAAAAGACGGAGAGACTTCACACCCAGGGATTTGGGCTTCGAACGAGCAGCATTGCAACAATGTATCAGCTTCCCCTAGCGCATCAAGGAGAAACCAGAACTGAAAGCCTCTTTAATAATAAGCCTGAAGACCCTTTCCCTAGTGCCCACACTGATTTAACCAATCAGCCAACTGTTCTAGAGCTACCTTGTAACTCGTCAATAGAAACACTGTGCATTCTGCCTGCTCCAAAGGACCTGTAGAAAACAGATACCAAAAGCTCTGCAAACTATGAAACACAACCACAAAATATTATTTTTGATGTACATAGTCACCCACCCATGTAATCTCTAAATTCGCCATTTAAAACATCAACGTTGCCTGACTTTAAATGGCATAAAATGTGTAGTGTCATGTTGCCCAGAAAATCAGAAATCATGAAGACAACCAAAGATATGCAAGCTCTTTTAACTATGTAATTACCACAAGAGTACTGTCAGAACTAAACCCAGTTCCCATACACTGCCACACAGCCAGCATTGCTCTTTAGCTCAATGCCACTGAGTGTTGCTAAGAGGGTAACCGGATCTGGGCAGCCCATGAAGCTGCCCAACACACTCACCCAGGCTGCTTGAAGCACAGTAGGAAACTAGACTTGGGTTATATATAATGTATCTTTGAATAAATAGCTTTCTTCTGGGGCTATGAAAAATAGATACTTTGTCTCTGTTTTAATATCTAAATGCCTTATTTGACCAAAGGTGGCCCTCAGCCACCTTTCCTATATCTTTTATAGAGATATTGTAGTCACACTCTATAATTACTAGAGAAATCTTCATTTTAAGTAGTGGAAATCTAGAAAAATCTGAAAGCATGATTTAAAAGCATGTTTCATTATTTCATCTGTTAGAATCTAATCTTTTTGTGTATAAGTAGGTGCCTTACCTTAAAGGAAGGTTAAAAATATTCACACACTGTAGCTGAGAGAGCACCATAATTTCACATCTTATTTAGGGTCTGCATCACCAGCTTTAACACTGAAATTTTACCCAAAACTGAGACTTAAGGACTATACGTGGTTTTAAGAAATAAAGACTAGGGACAGAAAGCAGAAGCTGGAAGCAGCATCTTGTGGCTGAAAGTTGGGCATAGTTAATAGGTTAATTTCTGTTTATTGAATAAGAGGGCCCAATGCTGATTGATATAGTAATTTCAGTGTTCGCTTTGGCAAATATTTAGCTCATTATCAGTTTTAATAGCATTTTGCGGAACAAGCCTTTTCTTGACATCTAGAAAACACTATTAAATTCCCTGCATAGATACATTGTTATGACATGCAATAACTACTTGGATATAAAGGGGATTAATAATGTAAAAGGTGTTAACAAATTAGGGCCATCATTAAAAATAGACTTTGAACCATTTTGTAGCAAAATCAGATTGAGGTAATGCTCTGCCCTTATGATAAAGAATTACTGCATTAATCCTGCAAAGTGAACTTATTACTCCTATTCGTCTCCAAAACCCTGGAGCATTAAAAGCCAGGAAGAGTGAAATGATCAGTATATTTTTTTTCAGACACACCAGCTCAAATATTTCCATCACAATTTCATAGCTCGGCCAGCCTCGTTGTGTTAAGGAAGGGGGGCAGTTCGTTTGAAACATCTTTTCCTTTAACTCTGCTCTTAGCCTGTTGTCTAATACTGGGCTGCATTTTATCCAATGATTTATAATAATAGAGAGTAGTTTTTAAACCTTGGAGATATCCGTGTTGGCCACATGGCTTGACCTTGCTTCTCATCTGACCTTTCACACTTTAATCCATGAGTGTGTTGGTGTTGGCATCTCCACAAGGATGACCCTACTGAAAACCCAAGATAATTCAACTTCTGGGATGGTTGAATGTTGATACCACTCCCCCTACCATATATCCAGCCTAAAACCAAGCACTGTGAGACAAGGTACAATTCCTCAGGAGGTGCTGCCCTGTCAACACAACACCATCTCTTTAAATCCTTGCAGTCGAATCCTCAATTTTCTGTATTTTTGTTTCTTTCTTAACATGTCCTAAAATACTTTTGAAACTTTATCAGGTTTCTCCTGTAACTACAAATTCCTTGTACGCCTGATACAAAACGATAAGAAAATGGACATTGGCATTAAATCTGGCAAGGGTGTGTTGTCTATGTGTTCATCAAATCATAGCATCTTAAAACTGTGATGCGCCCAGGCGTTACCTTGTTCATTTTAAAGGCGAAGAAACTGAGCCCTGGGGAAGTTAAATACTTGCTTTCAGCAAGCACACTTGCCCGTGGACGGCCGGTGTCACCTCGGCATTGCTGTGTCAGTGGCATCAGTCACCCAGCAGGAAATCCTTGTATTTCTCAGAGGCCCCTCAGCATCTCACTGACTGCAACAGTCAATGAATACCGGACTTAGCAAGAGCAGATCTTGAACTTGAGTCCAAGTTATGCATGCATCCTTGAGAAAAACAATCATTTGGCTGTTTCTTACCAGCCCTCATCCACACAGTGTCCTACTTTGGGGGTGCTGTGTAGATTAACGGAGATTTCACTGTGTAAACTACAACTCTTTATATAAATGTGGGTTGTGATTAAGAAGGGGTGTCTGCTTCCACTAAAGTAAGGCATTTTATTGTCTGAGAGGTGAATTATTTGTGAGTGGTCGTATTTACCAGGTCTGAAGCAATGAGACAAAGTGTTCAGTTTTCACTTGGGAAAGAAGAAAGGCAGAAAAGGATCAGGAATTGGCCAGCAGAACAGAACTACTAGGGATTCAGGGCAGTTGTCAAAACAGAACAAAACACAGGAAAGGCAGGGAAGCTCTTCCTCAGCAAGAGAGTGAAGGTTTGGAGGTGTTCAGTAATCTCCCCCCAGTGTCCCAGCCAGAGGGTAATGGGACACAAGACCCACTCCTTCAGTGACTTCAGAGAGAGGCTCTGCAGGCAAAGTGTTACTCTGCAAGTGTGAAAACCTGAGTTCAGATCCACGGCACCCAAATAAAACAGAGTGTGGCTCCACACTCCTGTAATCCTGGGACAGAGATGGGGACAAAGGGATCCCAAGCAGGGACTCACTGACCAGCCAGGGAGCCTCGAGGTCAGCAAGAGACTCCCTAAAAAGGTAAGGAGCGTGATGAAGTCATGTGATGTAAACCTCTAGCCTCTACACACACACACACTCTCACACACACTCTCACACACACACACACACACTCTCACACACACACACACTCACACACACACACACTCACACACACACACACTCACACACACACACACACACACACACACACGCACGCACGCACGCACGCACTCACAAACATGCAGAGAACTAAAGCTAAGGCTAACCAATTCTAGACTCACTGGAAGTGACTTGTGCTTTGAGGGATTCCTCAGAAATCTGCAGAGTTGCTGTGTGATGTCACCTTGCTAACACAGTGGTTGGCTGGCCATGGGAGGTCTCTGGGGTTTAATGGGCAGTGTGGTCACTGGCTTTTCTCACTGACCTCTACCTTAGTCGCTGCTGAATGTCTAGCTGTAAAGGTGCACTTCTGCCCACTGTGTGACTTCTTCCCAGTTCACAACCTTAGCAAGATCTCTTCTAATCTAACTAGAAATTTGCTTTAGACAGTGTGAAAAAAATATTTGCCATTTGTATAAAATCATACTGGTAGGAATATGATTTCATACACTTATCAAAGATCCTACAAAATGTAATGCTGAAGTCTACCTATGCAAAAAGTCATTAACACCAGTTCTGAAAACCACTGTAGTAGGATTTAACAATTACAACAAATATTAACAAATATTAAAAATTAATGGTTTCATCACAAACTGATACAGTTTTCCTCATTCGTCCTTTTTATCAGACAGGAAGACTATACAATATATAGTATGACTATATATTATATAGTCATTTATGATACTTGGCCCTTTCCATCCCTACAAAATGAAGCTGCCCTTGCATACCCGTTAATACCAGGGAGATGATGGAGGGATTAGAAATCCTCTGCTTAGCAGCATGTGTTGGTTACACAAGAGAAGTGACCACAAAAAAAAATAGCTTCAAGGAGCTGGAGAGATGGCCCAGTAGTAAGTTCTTCCTGCTCTTGCAGGATCAAGAGATGGGTTTCCAACACCTGTATCAGGCAGTCCCCAAATGCCAGTAAATCCAGCTCCATGGGATCTGATGCCCTTGTCTGGCCTCCAAAGACGCCTACATGTATGTCCACACACATACATACAGACTCATGGAGAGATGAATGAAAAATAAGTCTACAAAACAAAAACACAAAAAATAAAAACAAAAACAAAAAAAAAAAAAAAAAAAAAAAAAAAAAAAAAAAAAAAACAAGAAGAGGAGACTCAGATTGACATGGTGATTCTGACCTGACCAAATGCATTTCTTCCTGGGCCAAAACTATTTGCTTATACAACCCTGGTCTTCTGTTTGAGATTTGGCAATTGGGTGTTTCTTTAAGTTTACCAACATCAGTTTCTAAATACAAACACTTGTGTGACCATACCTGCTTGCTTGTTTTGTATCTTTTCACTGTCCTTCCTCCCCTCTCCCCTCTCCTCCCCTCCCCTTCCTCCTTCTCCCTTTTTTTGCCCTGGATTTGAGTAAGTAATACTACAACTCAGAACTTTTTGGTCTCAAATTCACTCCCTGGGATTCCTACCTTGCCCCGAGTGTTCTGTCAGCCCAAGAATGCAGCTGCCTGACCTGCATGTACATGTGGCAGAGGAACTGAGCAGCGGGGCCCTCTAGAGGGTGGAGCTTTACACTTGAGTGTCAGAATTATTGACAGCTGCTTTGTCTCCTTTGAATTTGCCCTCCTAGACCAAGCATCTCTTTCCCAATACTGCCACAAAGCGTTATCATCATTCGAAATGGTGAGTCCGGGCAGAAGCTCAGGTCTGCCCATCTTCTGGACATTGTCTGTCTCGGGTGCTCTTGATTTAGGGCCACATGATACAGAATTGGCTGGAAGTGCAAGCTAACAAGTATATGGGCATGACCATCCTTTGTCATCACTGAACAATCATGTACTCACTGTGCATAAGATAAAAACTACAGCTTTGTTTCCAGACTCACCCCATTAATTGATTCGTATAATGGTAAGTGAAAAGTCTAATGCGTTTCATATACACACTTCCTTGTGATTTCTTGATTCTTTTAGAGAAATAATTGGGCATTTAAATTATGGTTTGATTGCTTTAATAATTTATTTCTGTGGAAATCGTATTGCCAACTTTCTTTTGTTGCTGTGGCCGTCATCCTTGTTTGGAGACAGGGTCTCACTCTGTGGCCTTGACTGTCCCGGAGCTTGTTACAGAGCCCAGGCTGCCTCTACCTCCCAAATACTGGAATTAAAGGCGTGCACGACCACACTTGGTTCTTCTTTTCCTTTAAGACAGGTGCTTCCTGTGTAGCCCTGGCTTTCCTGGAACTACTATGTACGTTGTGCAGGCCGGTCTTGAACTCACAAGATCCACTTGCTTCTGCCTACTGAGTCCTGGGATCAAAGATGAGTGCCACCACACCTCATTTCCTTTTTACCTTGAGAGCATAATGTTCTAAACGTATAAAACAGTAAGCCATTGTATTTTAAAACATATATCAAGATGCATTTGCCTTTAAGATATACAGGAAGTGGAGGCAGGAGGAAGCTAGAGTTCAAGGCTAGCCTATGGTTCACAGCAAGACTATCCTGAGAAAATAGAGAGCTGCTGACACAGCTCAGTGGTGGGCCATCTGTCTGACATGTGCAAGGCCCCAGACCAGAGCCTACCGGTGTTCTCTCTCTGTCTCTGTCTCTGTCTCTGTCTCTGTCTCGCTCTCTCAGACTCATCCCCAATGCAAGACCAAACTATTTTTATTGATTTATTTATTTTCCTTTTAAGTGCATTGGTGTTTTGCTTGTATGTGTGTCTATGCGAGGGTGTCATATCCCCTAGAACTGGAGTTACAGAAGTTGTGATGTGCCGTGTAGGTACTGGAATTAAACCTGGGTCGCCTGGAAGTCAGTGCTCTTAACCATGAGCCATCTCTCCAGCTCCCAAAACATTTTAAATAAGCCCAAAATTCTTCCAAATTTGAACTACAACTTTGTCTTTATTTGGTTGCTTATTTTTAATTTTTTTAGATACAAGTCAAAAGGCTCAGTTGATGCTAGCCTCAACCTGACCACGTAGCCAAGGATGACCTTCAACTCCTAGTCCTCCTGCCTCCACCTCCAGAACCCTGGAATCCTCACACCCAACCCCACTGTATTTTCTAAGCCCGTTATGTGATGAGATGGTACGCAAAATCGATGTATAACATTAGTCAAGTCTTTGAGAAGGAAGTTCTGTCACACAGGAGCATGTACGGAACGCTGATATTAGAGTTAGCATCTCGTCCATGAAAGGGGAAGGCGCTAAACTGGAAACTGAGGATCTTCCAGGGAAAAGCAAAGAACAAAACCCTGTCTTCACACTCGCTGTCACTTTCTTCAGACAATAATGAAAAACAGGCACATTAGTGGTACCTCAGGACATGAGAGTCTTGTTTGAACTGAATTTATTCAGCGCCTTCCTGCTCCTTAGCAGTGTCTCCAAGCGTTACTCCACTCAAGGTTGTTAAGAGCCTCTGCTGGCAGCAATCCTTTTATTGTATTTTGATCATCTTTAGATAGAATGTCAAGCCCAAGTGATGAAATAGAAGTAAACGACACCTATGTTTGAACATGATAAAAAACAAAACAGGGAAAAACGCCAGCTAACGCGGTGAGGGTGTATGCACCTCGCGCACTGATTCAAAGCTGTTTCCCTTTCGGATCAATTGTTCTTAGTGGTGCACTTAGAAACCAATTAATCATAGAGCTGGAAGTCAGCAGAGCCTTAAGAAATACTGCTTGTTGGGGTGAAGGAAGCTTGGAGACGCGATAAGATCCTATGTTCTCTGCCCCTCCAACCAAGCCCCCCCCCCCCGCAGGGAGGGCCAGGCTGCATCTCTGACTCTCTCTCAGTAGCCCCTCGAGGTTAGCTTCCAGGAGCTCTCCTGCTCAGGAAGAACCTGTCAGCCCTCTGGGCTACAGGAATGTGCTGTTTTTAATAAGAATCGGGCACAAGACAGCAGCTACGAATCCGGAGTCTATTTTCTCCCTCTATCACTCGTGAAATGGAACCAATCATAATTGTGATTGAATACTTACTGCAAGACCTCGTTCTGAGTGTGAGAGATCGTGAGGAATATGTGTCAACATAGGTACCTGTTTGGGAGTCTTCTCTGCTCTGTGATCTTGAAACGTCAGTGGGTTGCTTCTCGATATTGTCTTCCCTGTGGCTCTAGCAATAGGGATAACTCACTGTTCATGAGTAGGAACTTTTCTCAAGAACAAAGTTTAGCAGTTGCTCAACCTATAAGAAAAGGAAGACCCAATGTGTGGTATAAAGCACGTGCAGATGACACTGAGGCACCTCTGATAAAGTCTGTGAGTGCATGTTGGGCAGTCAGAGTGCCTGCTGTTTCAACTTCCACTTCCTCTTTTGTGACTCACTTTCAGTGGTAACCAAGATAATCTGATGGATGCTGCCTCTTTGTTGTCTTGCCATGTGCTCTCCGTCTTCTTTAACCTAAGTCCAAAAAGATGTTTTAGGAGCTGAAAGGTTGTTCAGTGTTTAAAGAGTACTTGCTGCTCTTGTAGACGACCCAGGTTTGAATCCCAGCACCAACATGTCAGCTCACAACCATCTGTAACTCCAATGTGATGGAGCTCCAGCCCCCTCTACTGGCCTCTCAAGGTACCAGGCACACATATGATGCACATACAGACATGTGGGAAAATGTACACATATAATTAGTATATAATTAGTATATACACATATATATATATACATATATACATATATATTTATACATATATATACATATATACATATACATATATATACATATATACATATATATATATATTTAAAAGAGACTATATACTTTTAAAACATGTCATTCAACTAAATATATCTGAAAAGCATTAGACAATTACTCTTCCCTGTTCCACAGTTTGAGGAAATGACAGAAGCTGGGGTCTACAACCTCCGTGAGATGACAAGCTAGACTCAGAGATAGAATATCACCAATGAGAATGCCTCGTATTTAGTAAGATCCAAAACAGGAGAAAACAAAAGGGGGGATGGGTGTGCTCAGGAAAATCTTCATCCAGGAAGAGATCAAGAACAGATCCATGGCCTTACTAATCCCAACATAAAGAGATTTAGAAGGTCTCACGGCTCAACTTGGCTCATGCATCGTCAGGGAAGGGGTACACATCTAAAGCAGAACAGCAAAACCGAGGGGCCTCTCTGTCATATGAAGCCGAAAGACAGAAGCTGTGGGAGGAAGCAGCGTGCCTGATGTCCTAATTCTGAACAACCAAGGAGGTGAGCTGAACTGTTGAAGATGCAAAGATGGGTCACTTAGGAAAACTTCATGTCAGCCTCAGTCATAAGAGGCAGACATAACTGCATCTAAACAGGTTCAGCTCAGTGACAAGAGCAAAACTTGGCTGGTTGTCAACTCTGGTAAACAGTGTGGGTCCTGTGTTTCTATTATGCTTGTGTCTATATGCATACAAATATTTAACATGATATATATATATATATAATATATTATATATAATATATATTATATATATAAAACATGTAGTGATGATCACATAGCCTCATGCCTTCTAGGCAAGCTCACTGCTATTGAGCCATATCTGTCATTATAATGTGTGTGTGTGTGTGTGTGTGTGTGTGTTCTATATTTTGAAAGCATATGAGAAAAACATAGCAAATTATTTAGTTATATGCTTAATATTAGACAAGCCAGGCAATCTTTAAGTCTGTGGGCACTGAGAAGACAAATTTATCATCTGCATTTTAACATTTTTTTAAATATTTATTTATTATATGTAAGTACACTAATAGCTGTCTTCAGACACCCCAGAAGAGGGCATCAGATCTCATTATGGATGGTTGTGAGCCACCATGTGGTTGCTGGGATTTGAACTCAGGACCTTTGGAAGAGTAGTCAGTGCTCTTAACCTCTGAGCCATCTCTCCAGCCCCCATGCATTTTAACTTTTAATTCTTTCATGATGATTTTAGTGGTTAAAACCTATTGCCGGGCAGTGGTGGCTCACACCTTCAATCCCAGCACTTGGGAGGCAGAGGCAGGTGGATTTCTGAGTTTGAGGCCACCCTGGTCTACAGAGTGAATTCCAGGACAGCCAGGGCTACATGGAGAAACCCTGTGTCAAAAAAAAAAAAAAAAAAAACTAAAACCAAAACCAAACCAAAACCAAAAAACCTGTAACTATCATAAATATATATATAAATGTATTTTAATAGTGCCTTGTTCCCAAAAAGGTATATGTGAATTAATGAGCAGAAATTGAAAAAGTCTTGCTATCACTTGAACTGTCTTTGCTGAGAGGGCTGTGGGCTCATGAAAATACTCTTGAATCCAAGTCTTGGCAGCACACAAGTTAATTATTTCAAGATTTCTTGAAATCAAGGTAAACTATATCACAAATTATGGAGCCACTGTTCTTGCAGACCCAAGTTGTGTATTCAACAATTGTACACACACACACACACACAAACACACACACACTTTGCCTGGAGAGAGGCTTCTCTCTCTCTCTCTCTCTCTCTCTCTCTCTCTCTCTCTCTCTCTCCCTCCCTCCCTCCCTCTCTGCTATAACAGCTGTGGGAACTAAATCACAATCAAAAAGGATAGTCATTTTTCACAGAATATACATTTTTCTAAGTTAAAGACACTGAGACCAGGAGAGAGACAGAGACAAAGTCAGAAACATGGAGAGCAACAAAGACCGGGGCTGGGAAGATGACTCAGGGGTTCAGAGCACTGGCTGCTTGTCCAGAGGAGACCTGGGCTCAGTTCCCAGCACCAGCACAGCATCTCACAACCATGCACAACTCTAAGCCCAGAGGATCCAGCACACAGAGAGTGGACAGACACACACATAGTCAAAATATCCATTCACATAAATAAATAAATATAAAGGTTTAAAAATGCTTAGAGAGAGAGAGAGAGAGAGAGAGAGAGAAGTCACACCGGTAGAGTAGACACTGCTGAGCTGCTGAGAGAGCCTTAGGATGCTCCTGCCACATACTTTGTGACACCGTTAAATTCACACGGTCAGGCACTGGTACAGAAATGGGTTTAAAACAATCTGCTGTTTTAGCACTTGAGAAAATGACTAATGTCTGTAGATTCAAAATCAGTTCCATTTGTCAAACAGTCAGCATGCTTTAAAAGGAGGCTTAAAGTATTCTAATGTAGGGCACCAGATGACAGAAAAAGAGAAAAACATAAATAACAACAAAAAACAAAAAACAAAAAAACAAAAAGGGGGGAGGGAAGAAAAAAAAGAATTGATCTGAGCCCAACTCTCCCTCCCCCCCCCAAAAAAAACCTCTTTTTAAGGAAACTGCCCTAAAAACAATCAGCTCCATTCAAATTAGTAGCTCAAATCAATCACCATTAGTTAGCTAATATAAGCCAACAGGTGGTTTTGAGTGCAGAGACAGTCCCTGGTTATTGAAATTATGTATATTAGACCACACTCAAGAAAGACTAAGTAAAGGGAGTGGTGGAGACAAACCTATAAAAATAAAATCTGTTTAGAGACAGTGCACAGCTAACACCTGCGACGCTCACCTCTTACCCAGAGGAGCACAGGGCGGGGCTGACCTCCCAGCTCAGTGTCCCACAGTGACGCTGGCTTTTATCTAACACTGATTAGACATGCAGTATACAAAACAAATAACAAAAAACATGCTTTTGCTCAAGAACGCTGGCCAATTATGAAGAATGGGAACATACGAATTGTTTTCCTCGCATGTTACACAGAGAATAGTCATCCTAAACCTATGACCTTCTGTTAATTAGCCTACTCTAATTTTTTTTTAATTGAGCGTTATTTCCTAAACCATAGAAAGTGGTAAAGACACTATGCAGACACCACCTAGAAGTAAGTTTGCAGTCGGTTGTAGGAGACGGCTTTGCTCTTACATGGGCTTACCCAGGGACAGGCAGTGTAACTCTGTCTCTTTCTCTCTCTCTCTCTCTGTCTTTCTGTCTCTCTCTGTCTCTCTCTGTCTTTCTCTCTCTGTCTCTCTGTCTCTCTTTTCCCCTCTCTGTCTCTCTGTCTCTCTCTGTCTCTCTCTGTCTCTCTCTCTTTCTCTCTCTCTCTCATGTCTATTGGTGTTTTGGCTGCATATGTCTGTCATATGCATGCAATGCCATCAGAGGCCAGAAAAAGGTATCAGATCCCCTGCGTCTTGAATTACAGGTGGTTGTAAGCTGTCATTTGGGATATGGGTGCTGGGGAATAGAACCTGTGTCCTCTGGAAGGGCAACTAGTGCTCTTAACCACTGTGCTGTCTCTCTACCTGAGCCTACCTTTCTTAATCCTAATAGAGATGGAGTTGTCCCTTCAGCCTTTATTCTGCCTGAATAAGCAATGAATCTTTGGTTGGTATTACCCCAGCCACTCTGCACAAAATCATGGTAAACTCCAGATACACAATTTTTATTCTGGTTTTGGCATGTAGTATCTTTTGACCTTCATTGGGTAATAGAGTTTCTCACACATGAACATACTAGAATAGACATAAAAACCAGACTAAAGTCTTTGCAAAAGAAACACACACACACACACACACACACACACGTTCTGACTCTATTTAAACACAAGTTGAAATTCATTCAACTCCAATGAGGAGAGTCCAGAGATCGCTGCTCAATTTCAGATCAAAGGACCCTTGGATGACAGCTCCCAGGAGAAAACTCACTTCTGGGATAGTGTACACGTGGTTCTGGTCAGTCTTTGAACTGTATTTCAACCTGTGATACAAGACTAAATTAAATTTCAGGTCATTCCTGGGAGATGCCATGTTTATACTGAGCTGTGAGATTAGAGGTGTGACGGTTCGTCCCCGTTAGCATAACCACACTTTCCTCCAAAATTGGGAGAAAGATATCTGTACCCCCAGCACACATTCACTTAGGGAAAAGTTATCATAAATGAACATTGTCACCGAACTACAATCACCTAGAACTAATGTATCAGCCAGTATTTGAATATCTGCACATTGAAAACAAGAACGCAACTCAATTTTCAGAATTGAGTGTTTACCTCAATGTGTGTAATTGTTTCACAAATACAAATAATTAACAGCATAATGTTGAGCCCAGTGGAAAATTAGTCCCAAGTCTCTTTAGACTCCAACATCTTCCACGCTCCTCATTCTTGAAACAGAACTCCCTCTTTGAGAATATTTAGTCTTGCATTCTGTTCCAGCCCTTGATTCAGAGACAGTACTGACTTGTTGCTGGCTCGTGTAGCCAAACCCTTTGATATCATCTTTTTTCCTTTAGGTTTGTAATAATATTGTGACTACTGCTGTTCACCAATATTTTATTTATAAAATCTGTCCTCCCCTAAGGCTGGCACGGAGGATCTGCAAGCTGAAGGCTTGTCTGTAAACCCCTCTCACTCTAGGAGACTGAACTTTCTCCAACATCAATCGCCGAGCTGGGAGTTTGACAGTGGATTAGCTGTGCTTCCCAGCTGCAGTGCAGAAAGCAAAGAGTCTCTTTGCAAATGGCTTTTCCTGTTGTGGCATTCTTTAAATAAAAGGAGGAACTCACTGTGAGATGACATTGTCCTATCTGAGGTACTGTCAATAGAACCTAGCACTGGAGGTGTAGGAGCATGAGGCTGTCGTGTGCCTATAACCAACCTTGTAAGAATTACATTTTAATAGTAAATCTTGCACACTGTACTTTAAAACATCATGCAGTTTACACCCACTCCACACTGTGGATACTTGACTGTGCTGTCATATAAATTATGGAAACCATTAGTACAACAAGAGAAGCAGTGTGGGGCAGGCAGAAAAGTTATCTTCGTGCATCAGAAGACTTCAAGTTTCCAAAGACACAAGATTGCTCCTATTAGCAATGATACAGGTAAGCTTCTTCCTGTGGAATATAAAACATGGCTACCATCAATAGGCTGACGCACACTAGGTGCATTCACCGCTTGGTGAACTTGGGGGAGAGACTCTACACACAGGTCTAGGAGTAGAGCAGAGCTAAATACCTCTCTGGGTGCAATAAGCCTGAAGGGGGTCTTGTACCCCATGCTTTGTCTCCTTTAGAGCATGAAAAGGGAGGAAATCACCAGAAAACGCAGTCTGGATGTGCCCACGACTTGCTTGTGAGCTCTCCCAACCATCCACCTCTAATTCAACCTGACACTGCTAATTCTGGCATTAGAGTTTGAAATGAAAATCAATATCTGTTTGGAGCTTGAAAACGGCATGGCTGAACCCTGGGTGGCGCCAGGCTTGCCTCTTATTTTCAGTGATCTGTAAAGGAGGTGAAAGAAATTTTCCCTTGCAGAGCGTTTGAAACATTTGAAACATTCGAATAAAACGTTGGTCTTCGTGAAATTAACTGTGCACTACCCCCCGCCATTCTACAAAGCTCAATTAGGTCATGTCTTCGAAAGTTACTTGTATTGTTTTAACTAAAATATAATTATATATATTTCCTCCTTTCCTCTCCCCACTTCCTCCCACCCCACCCCCAACTATGTTTCCTCTCAAATTCACAGCTTCTTTTTCTTTACTTATTATATATTTGTGTATACATGCTTAAATATATAAATGCAAACCATTCAGTTATGCTTGTATGTATATGACTTCAGGGCTGACCACTCGGTATCAGATAACTGTTTAGGGGGCTCGTCCCTGGGAAGACTATTTCTCCTTGCTCACCATTCCTTCCTTGCCTCTAGTTCTGTGTCTGGGGTGGGACCCGGTGAGACTTCCTCTTTCCATGTTTGCATGTCTGTTGGTATTGTACAGATCTTGTTTAAGCACTCATACTATTGAGGTTTCATGAGTGAAGTTTCCTGTTATCTGTAGAAGACACAAATCTCATGGTGTTGATGTTTTTTAACTGTGTCTCTGGCATGTTCTCCACATGATATTTAGAGATGCTGCCTCGTCCTTCCTGCCAGGGACAGTCGGGGACTAATGTTGGTGAAGAGTGAGGGGCGGCAGGAGCTGAGGGCTGAGCTGTCTGTGAGGTCAAGGTAGGCAAACTAGCTGGTTGTGATCCCAGTCATCTTAGTTGGTTTTATGCTTCCATTAAAATTTCTCTAAAAAGGGAAATGATGTCATTAAGAGACACCGTGCAGATGCAGCCTCTGCTAGTATTCTGACATGTTGCTCTATTACAGTCAACTTGTTTATGTTTAAGGGAGAAAAAGAGGAGGAAGGGGGAGAGGAAGAGGAAAGAAGTAAGGAAAGAAGGAAACATGGAGGAAGGGAGGAGGATGAGGTCGTGCTGCTAAAAAGATTTGTTTTAATGTTTTGAAGTATGTTTTTCACTTTTGTAGATGTATATACCACACACACACACACAAACACACACACACACACACACACACACACACATACACACACACATACACACATACACACAGGTTAATTCCATCACAACTCTAACATGTTCAAGGAGTCAGTTGCCCTCAAAGAAAGAGAAGAATGGTAAGAACCCTCTTCCCCAGGATTTGCATGTACCCACGTGTATGCATGTCTGTTTCTGAGTTCTATAATCATCTTCCTCCACTGTTGCTTTTCTGGTGCCACAAAGAAATGCAGGAAGTTGGGTTGCAGCAGCCAGGGTTCCAAGGTGTGCCCTTGATCAGCACCTGGAAGTCAGACTTTGACCAGCCTGGTGCAATGTGTCTCTACACTTACATCTAAAGGCCACCCTGGAACCCTCACTGGCTCGTTGGCCCGAGAAAGGAGAGGCAGGTTGACTAACTGGTCTTCAGTTTCTTGCAGTTTCTAAAGCGAATGTGAAACACAATGCTGTTTCAATAGGAGAAGAAAAAACACACCATTCAGCTAGATGCTCGGATTTCCCTGAGGAGAGTTTGGGCAAGACAGACAGCTGGAAATGCAGGGAGAGAAGTCTGTGCAGGGAGAGCTCATTCAGCAAACAAAGTAGTTCAACGTGCTAACTGCCGGGTTGGGTGACCTGGGGTCCAGATTGTGACCCCAGCACTTAGCAGCTATGTCACAGGGAGCGATTTAAAATTCTGCATCTTGATTGACCTCCTGTGGCTCGTCATCTAGGAGTATGGCCATGTGAAATTGTCTCTGTCAGAATTGGCATGTCAGCTGGTAGTGTCGTTGTCCGGGCAACTATATTGTTGAGAGTTAGTGGGTGAATTTTCTAAGTCATGCCGAAAGGACGTGATTTATCACCAGGCACCCTGGGTTTCTGGCTCTTTGAATCTTCCCACTCTGTCCTCTTGTCTTTGCCCTGAGCTTTAGCTGCAGGGCTTGTATTACAGATGTATCATTCATGGTTGAGAGCCCCAATGTCACACCACTTCTCCATTTTGTGGATCTCTATAATAGTCTCTAGATGTCGCAAAAAAAATAAACTTTAAATTTTTTAAAGCAAGCAGAACTATATTTAAGTCATAGGCCTAATAATATTTTAAATCCACCTACTGAAGTCCCATGTAACTGTGAGCCTACTATGTTTTCAAGGAAGATGTGTGGAAATGAACAGGTCTGCGGATGGCACTATTTTACACAAGCTCCTATATGTCAGCTTTACAAAAGTATTCAAAACACATATCTTATTAAAATGGTCAAGTACTGACCAAAACATAATGGTAAATTCCCTAGCACGTCAAATCCAGACTGAAGTAGACGATTCAGAACACAGGTCTGCTGCTACCGGCGCTCTCACTGTCCCCACGGTCCCTACAAGCACTGCCTGCTGTGACGTGGACAGCAAACTCTAATCTCTCTGGACTCTGCTTGACCATAATCTCATCTGCATATCCTTTCTACTCATCTCTTCTCCCAACTGTCCACCTCTGAGACACTTCCAGGGAGTTGTCAGCTGCTCAGGGCCAGACAGAGTGGTATCCTTCTCCTACTCACAAGACTGCTGTGCCAGGGGAATCTGGCTGACTCCTGGAGCCTCTGCTCCTCTGTATTTCCCACAGAAGCATCTTCTATATGTGTTCTTAAGTCCTTTGGGACTTAACCTTGACTTTGTTTACCACTTCTGGCTGGCTAGGACATGATCTATAACTCCCAATAAATCTGTATAATCCTGATGCTTCTGATTGTACCCAGCTACCTGAGTCTCCTCTTCATCCCTTGACTCCCTTAGCCGCTGATGCACTGCCACTCCGTCAGGAAGCCTGATTGGTTTGGACACCGTCCATACCTACGTGGGTATTCTTCACTTTCTCTTGTCTTGCTTCCATGGTCTGGTCTTCTGTCATATTCATTTAATTATTCCCCTGGTTAACCCTAGGCCTTTGTATTACCTACAACTGCACGGCACCCCAAACTATCTCCAGCATCCTTCAGCACTGCCCCCCTGGGCTCGCTCACACAGTGCATGGTCTCCTACCTAACCCCTGTCAGCTGACCCTGCCTCCTTTCCAGTTCCCTTCAGTTCTCTGATACCAACATTTCTCCTTTGTCCAAGTTCCCAGTAAGTTCCTGGGAATGAGAAGTAGAATTTGTAGACACAAGAATTCTGAAAACCATGTTGTTCTTAAAATACTAAGTGTTCATATTCTCCACATATTGTTTTTTTTAATGTTGATAAGTTAAAAACGGATGTCTGAAGAAATATTACACTTAGTAAAATTTGCAAGGCGCTATGGCCAATAGCAGATACGCATGCTCCACTGATCACCAGCTGCACAGCTGGGCAGTATCCACATTAAAGAAATTACCATGTAGTACCCTACTTCTTTCTTTAGGTAAAACTCCTCTGATCTGCTAGGCACGGAGATGCACACCTGTAGGTTGAAAACATATGTTCACATCACATTTAGGCACACCTTACATGCTTACACACTGATGTTTATAACAGATTTAGCCTTGAAGGCAAGATCGTGGGAACATCCAAAAGTGTACTCTAAACTATAGAACTGGGCTGATATATTGGTGTGGGTCCATGAGTTGGAACAATGGAGCATTCTGCGTAGCGGTAGTGGCTGTGTATGAAAGGACGCATGTATGTGGTAGGGCGTAAGGAATTCTTTCTACTCAGTTTCGTTGGGAGCCTAAATGGCTCTAAAGAAAATTGGTGTGTTTAAGAAGAGAGAGCATGATGCCCAGTGCAAACTGCATCTGTACAGAAATATGAATATAGCGTGCTGACATTCGTGCAAATAGAAAGCATAAATATGTACTCTTTTGTGTATGAATATAGATTCTTTATCCATTTAAAATGCACAGACTGTTTCCGAAAAGATTGCGCTTAAACAGCAGCAGCGTTTGCCTCTAGGGGAGAAACACTAGGAAGCTGAGGGAGGCAGCGCTCCAGTTCTTCAGTCGCCATCCTTTAAGAACAGTGCCCTGCACTCATGCCCCGTCCACACGAGATAACGAACCTCGACAGTAAGGCATGCGAGGGACGAGGATAATTACTGATTTCTGTTTGCTCTTTCATAAAAGGTCTAATAAAAATTTTCTGTAATTTCAATACATAGGGACTAGTCTATTCATTTTCTTCCCATAGTGCAAAGCCTATATGACATATAGTTTAGCAAAAGTGGTCTCACAGAGTCCCCAGCGGTATGGATAAAGCAGTAGGCATTTAGCATTATTCCAAATAAATTTGTAAGCTAGCATTGTGAAAAATACAACCCAAGGCTGAGCAAGATAACAAATGCCAAGGAGAAAGGAAAAATCTTATGGTAATATTTAAATGTGAAAAGTGTTAACAGAAATATACTTAAATATAATAAATATTTTTTAAAGAACAGGCCAACCTGAGTATGAAATATAACTGATCAGAGACTGTATAAGGGAGAAAATTTTTAAGGATAATTTATTTTTGGTTTTTTGCTTTTTTGTTTTTTTGTTTTGCTTTTTTTTGGTTTTTTTCAAAATGGGGTTTCTCTGTGTAGCCCTGGCTGTCCTGGAACTCACTCTGTAGACCAGGCTGGCCTCGAACTCAGAAATCTGCCTGTCTCTGCCTCCCAAGTGCTGGGATTAAAGGTATGTGCCACCACTGCCCGGCAAGGATAATTTTGATATTAAAATAAAAGGGCTTTCACTGAAGTTAACACTCAACTTACTTTCTTCCCTAATATGTGTTATGAAATGCCCCAAATCTGGGGACATCTGAACCAACATGGAAACTATGTATAGTACATGGATTTTTAAATCAGGGATTAAAGTTTGTTGTTTATTTATGTGAATGTGGTTTTGTGTCCCATGTATGTGCAGGAGCCAGTGGTGGCCAGGAGAAGATATTGGAGCCTCTAGAACTGGACACACGTGTGGTTATGAGCTGCCATGTGTGTGCTGGGAGCCCAAGTCCCCTGACAGAGCGGCCAGTGCTCTTAACTGCTAAGCCGCCTCTCGCCCTGGTGTTCAGGTCTTCATTCCCAATGTTTCAGATGAGAAAATGCTAAGAATGACGCAGGTCATCATCTTAATGAAAGATGGCGAAAGGAGAGAAATGTAAATACAGTGGCATGGCGTTCTTGGAGTTAAAATATTATCAATTTTTTCTCAGCTTAGTTCATTGACATGAGATCATCCATGATGTCATCTTCCCTTAGCTGTCATCACTGACTGCAGCATGTCATTCACAACACCGTAACTTGCATAATGTCTTTCTACACAAAGGATTGTTGGTTTTAAGACATGATGCTTTTCTTTCCTAACCATGATGTAACAAAACCTTAGAAGGTCAGACAAAGATGGTCAGTCATGTTCACAGGAAGTGTTAGCAATCTTTCAACTCCTGCTGTCCCTTCCTCCTCCTGGGTGTGGTCACAAACACTGCAATCCCCTAGTTAGTGTGGAAGATGCCTCAATACCTCCTATAAAGAAACGGTGTCAGCTGGGCAGTGGTGGCGCACACCTTTAATCCCAGCACTTGGGAGTCAGAGGCAGGCAGATTTCTGAGTTCAAGACCAGCCTGGTCTACAGAGTGAGTTCCAGGACAACCAGAGAAACCCTGTCTCGAAACCCCCCCCAAAAAAGAGAGAGAGAGAGAGAAAGAAGAAGAAGAAGAAGAAGAAGAAGAAGAAGAAGAAGAAGAAGAAGAAGAAGAAGAAGAAGAAGAAGAAGAAGAAGAAGAAGAAGAAGAAGAAAAGAAAAGAAAAGAAAAAAGAAAAAAAACTGTCATGAAAACAGAGGTATTTGTATATCTGTAACCTTCTTTCATTATGACAAAAGGCAAAGACTTGTTTTAAGTTTTATGAAGAAGTTGAACACTAAATGTTGAGGTCAGCCTGAACCACATACTGAGAATCTGTAATGAAAACAAGAAGAGAAATACACACGTGACTAAATCTATTTCTTACACACTTAGTAAATTGTAAATAGAATCTGTCCCAAGCAAAATTTTAAGAGCTTTGTTTTTCTCATACAACTTTGTATTCTAGTCTAAAATTTTAATAGACATATTTATTCTGTCTTTCAACAGACATTTATTTAGTGAGCATTTTATATGTGCTGTTCAATATTTTAATACATTTCAAAGCAAATCATAAACTACAAACCACATTCATTTTTTAATTAAATATATACTGTGAGTTTAAGGCCCACCTGGTACACACAGCATGTTCCAGACCAGTCAGAGTGACATGGGCAGACTCTGTCTCAAAAAAAAAAAAGATCAAGTATATACAGTGTTTAAAACATTATACAAGGTACTGTAGGTAGAAAGGTCAATATATAAGTTAAAAATAGAAATGTCTATAATCTGGAAGTTTTTCTTTAAACTGGTGATTATACACCGGTGTTTAAGCCAGAAAACATTTTTAAGTGACCTCTAGTGGAGCTAGAGAAGTAGCTTAGTGATTAAAAACCTGTACTGCTTTTTTCGATTCAGTTTATAGCATCCATGTTGGGTGACTTAGAAACACCTGTAACTGAAGCTCTGGGGGGGTAGGGAACCAATACTACTGGTCTCTGCACACATCTAAACTCACAGGCACATTTGTATATATGCACCACAGACACATTCGTATATATTCACCCACAGGTGCACGCCCATGCATAGATATGCACTCACAGGCACATGCCAACACATTGATACACACATATATACAGCATTAAAGATTATGTAAAATATTTTATTAAATTACTACTACTTATCTATCCATAAATAAAGTCATAAGCATACATAAAATAGGCACTGGATGTTTTAATCAATAAATAACTTCTGTGATTTTTTTTTTAAAAATATTTTACCCATCCATGCTATCAACGCATTTGAATAGCAGTGGGCAAACCCAGGTGTGTTCTTGAGATGAGATTGTAGTGCATTACTACGAACTCGGTGAAAGTCAATAACTGTTTTAGAAATCTGGGCTTCCTACTAAATCAAATGATTTTAATAAGTTAAAATATATAGCATATACATTTCATTTCTTTCCTGGAGATTATGCCTTGATCTAAGATGGCAGACTTGAGTCTGTCTCCCCACACATCCATCCATCTGTCTCTGCATCCATCCAATTTGAACTGTCTATGACTCGTCCTCTGAGCCACAAATGTGTGTTCCTTCCTAAGGCTGGAATGGATGAGGAGTGAATGGGAAGTGTCACTGAAAAAGTGACTTCTGTCCCGCAGTAGTGCTGTAGTGAGAAGGCTCTTGTCTTATTCATCCTGATACAAGTGAAATTTAAAAACAAAAACAATGCTCAGGGGGAAAAATGTTGGCTTTTGCTACTTGGCCCTCAAATCTGAAATGGCAATAAATGGCTTTTTGGAAGCTTTTGTATCTGATGTTTATTTCTCATTAACTTTACTTTCTCTGAAACAGAATAGAGGACCGCCCTCCCTCACGGTCCCCTGGCTATAAGAATGTTGTTTCATCCATATTTAAAAACTAATCCTACACTTGTGTGTAATTGCTGCTTTGTGTAACATAAGAAAACTCTGTGATACAATGCCCCATGAATTAAGAAGGTCGGGATGAAAAATGAGATGTTTTCACGGACACCTGTTCACATTAACGCCTTGTGCGTGTGGGCCTTCGAGGGATTTTTCCTTAATGCAACAAGAGTGTGCCGTTTCTGCCTTCAGAAATTGTTTCCTCCGTCCTCAAACTGATCATGTCAAAAAGTCATATTACATAAGGGCTTAGTGTGCACATTAGTGCTTTACATCTGAGTCTTCCCAAATCCCTTTTTGATCATTCTTATATTGAGCAGATCTAGATTGATTTTGGGAACACTTGTTTATGGTATTTATTTTGATATATCTAGGATTCAAAGCCAAATTAACAAGTGTAATTCATTTTCTGAGTGTTAAGAGAAAAGCCCCCACTACGCCTAGACACATTCATCTAGGGCTTAAAAATAAAAATTTAGGTGAAGATGGTGTAATGAGTGGGTCGATTTATTCAATCACAGAGCATAAAAACATTAGCCCTGGGACAGCCCTGTCCTCTGTGTGCTTCAGCTGGCCAGTGGCACTCCTGTGGCACCAAGTGATTTGCATTTTTAGAGAAATTTCCTGTCTGCAGTGGAACTCCAGTGAAAGCATGAATAAATTGCCGTATTCCCTCCTCCTCTGACTTCACGACGCCGAATCCATCGGGAGCTGAGTTAAAATATGATGAAATAAAGGTGAATTACAGGATTGGAGCCGGGATTAGGAGTCTCCCAGCTCAGCTGTCGTCACAAACTGATTGATGGTTTTAGAAGAGTTTGCCTTGAGTATCTTGGTTTTCGTTGTTGTTACTGTTGTAGGTGCTATAGTAGCCTCTAAAACACAAGGGATTAAACAATTAGCAGACAGTTAGGACCTGAACAGGCTTGTTGGCAGCTCTTCTGGCCACAAAGTCAAGAGAATCTGCCTGGCTACACCTAACTCACCTCAGCAGCTCTACGGCTGCTCACTCTCCTTGGGGAATTAGTCCGTCCGTCTGTGTGACATGAAGAATAGCTGTGGGCCTAAGTTCGAATCCCCAACAAGTCTTTCATCAGTATGTGAGACTTGAAGAAGTTAGTGTTAGCACTGGCCTTCTGTGTTCCTCATCTATAAACGAATAACCCCTGTAGGGGTTGAGAGGTTCAAATAAAATGCTAGCTGCATTCCTAGAAGAGCGTATGTTCTTGGCACAGGAAAACACTTCATTATCGCCTGTGTTCTCAAAGCATCCTGGGACTCCTCCATCTACTGCTGTGCCTTTACCTGAGCACACTGTGCTCCCCCAGTGTTAAGCAGTTGAGAGCAAGGTTATGTAAAATAATGACTCCCAAGCATGAAGTACCGATTGACCGTCTTAGGACTCTATCCTGATTGCTGTAGCAAAATTGGTCTCTGAAAGTTTGCTCTGTTTGTTTGTTTGTGTGTGTGTGTTTGTCTGTTTGCTTGTTTGTTTGTTTTGCAATTGGGTCTAATGTATCCCCAGCTAACCTTGAACTCTCAGTCAACAAGAATGACTTTCAACTCCTGTGCCTTTAGAGTCCACCTCCCAAGTGCTGGGGCCGCAGGTGTGCCCCTCAGTGTGTGATTGCTGTGGGGCTTCATGTCACTGGGCAAGCATCCTCTCAACTGAGCTACATCCCCTGAAGTCCTGCAGCTAAAAAGCTCCAGATAGCATGAGACTGCCTGTTTGAAGGACGCACTTTAGATCAGCGGTCTTCAACCTGCTGTGACCCCTTTGGGGGCCAGACAACCATCTCGTAGGAGTTACCTAAGACCATCGGAAAACACAGATATTTACATTAGGATTCATAACAATAACAAAATTACAGTTATGAGAAGCAACAAAAATAATTTTGTGGTTGGGGCGGGGGGGGGTGGTCATCACAACATGAGAACTGTATTAAAGGGTCACAGTGTTAGGAAGGTTGAGAACCACTGCTTTAGATTGCAGATAATATGCATTGCCTGGGTAATGATTTCTTACATATAATTTAACTTATCATAGGCATTGCTTTACATAGACTCATTCATTCTTATAAAAGATCCATAAGCAAAGAGATGGGGCTGGAAAGAAAGCTTAGTGGTTAAGAACACTGACTAATCTTCCAGAGCTCCTGAGTTCAATTCCCAGCAAATATATAGCCGAAGACATCTACAGTGTACTCAGATACATAAAATAAATAAATAATTTTAATAAATAAATAAATAGGAATCTACAAGGCTTTGACTCTTAGTTTTGGTAGAAAAATCATTTTGGTTTTCAAACGAAAAGATATTTCCAAGAACCACTTTACTACTCCTGAGATCCATAGTTATTGACTTCTTATATGGGGACCAGAGACCGTGAATGAATAGTAGCTGGTCTCTGAAGATCTTGCTGCTTGCTGGGATATTCAGTTTTTACAAAAACTCTTTTACATTCCTGGATTACTCATTTAAGAAATCTGTTTGATGGATGTGTTTATGCATAAACTGTGTTAATGGTTTCAGCTGTTTCCAAACTCATCAGGCTGTGTAAATTTAATGTATTTTAGTCATTCATAACTCTAATAAGTAGCTATTGAAAAAAAATCTCCTAAATAATATTTCATTCTAAAATAGCCTATTTGTGAAAGCACAACCATGGGGATCTATGTGTTTTCCAACTTCTGTTGTTTCATAATGAAATCTGAAAAAATGTAAATGTAATGTAAATGTAGTAATGCTTGACCTCACACTAGGTGGATCACACTTACCACAAATTTGTCCAGGGAAAATTATGAATAAAAATGAAACAGTCCTTGCTTTGAATTCATTCACTTAATCTTGAACTTTGGGGAAATATAGAAAACACATGAATTTTCAAATCAGTGTTTCAATTAGAGACAGAGTTTCTCATTTTCAGATCTGAGGAAGGTTAATTTGCAAATCTTTTTAACCAACATAATTGAAATATATAAGCATAAGTATGAAAACAAAAGTCATACACAAGTCATAACACTTGTGGTTTTTTTCCGTTGATCTGGGTTTGTGCCATCAAACTTCTGTTTCTCCCCACAGCCCACCCCCACCTTGGCAGTACTGTTCTTGGGCTTTCAATGTTTATGTCTGTTACAAATCTCACACCATATTGTCTACAGTATATGTGTATATTCATTTGTATATGCACATGCACATGTATGCATTTAGAATGTGTGCATGTGCATGTGTGTCTGTATGCATGTGTGCATGTGTGTCTGTGTGCATGTATACATGCATGTCTGTACCTTCATGTGTCTGTGTGCATGTGTGTGCATGCATGTGTGCATGTGTGCATGCATATGTGTGCATGCATGTGTGCATGTGTGTATGCATGTGTGCATGAGCTGAGCCTAGAGCTCACATATTCACTATGGCTAGCTGGCCAGAGAGCTCCAGGGAGCTACCTCTCTCTTTCCATCACTGGGATTACTGGGGTACAACACTAAAAACAGCTTTTTATATGGGTGCTGGGCATCCAAGTTCAGTCCCTTACTTCACCAAGTGAGCCATTTCCCCAGTCCTGCTCTTACAGCTTAATACATTTTTAAAACTCCTTTTATAATTTCTCTTGTACTCAGCCTTCCCGGCACTCATCAGTCCTCTGTTCAGAACAAGATTTCCACTGGTCACCATGCTCCATCTGCCTGGGGACTTTATTATTTCTGTGTTGTTTCAATTGTCAGTGATGAACTACAGTTTTAAAATACCAGAAGAAAAGACTTTGGGCATGAAGGATTCTTCTGTTTTACGCTGCAGTCTTCTGGGTAATGGGGTGAAGTTCGGCGCTGCTCCACGCCATCTTGTTTAAGGCCAGGCATCACCCTGTGTTCAGTATATCCATGTTCACGTGCTTCCGGCCATTTTAGCACTCAGAATGCATAGGGTCAATACTCTCTGTGTGTTGGGGAGCTACTGGGTGTTGAGGTCTTAGGACCACTGCACAAACCATTGGCACCAATCTTAGCCAAATAGGGATGGTTTATTGAACACCACAGGTCAGGGCCACAGACTCGGGAGCTGGCTGTGACTATTAGCCAGGATCCTAGAGATCTTTTAAGTTTTGAAATCCACAAACTTCTGTGCCAAATTATTTCACCAATCAGAATTTACAGATAGAAGACTTCCTTAGGGATATGTCTTTGCTGTGCATTTATCCTGTTCTAATTGGTTGTCTTATTCAACTGTGGCAAGGGCCTTGCCTTGCCTAACATTTATGTCTTAACTTGTTAGCCAGAATGTCAGTTGCCCACATACATGTCTCTTTCTGTCAAGCAGATGTCGGTTCCCAGGGAGGCCTTGGGAACTTAAATTTTATTCCACCACTATTCAAAATGGAAGTCTTATTCCAAAGAGCTTCTTATCTTGGTGCAGGTGTCTCTCTTATGTTGGGGTCCATCTCAGGAGCGACTTATAAAAGCAAAATCCATAAGAGCTCATGCACAGGTGCAGGCAGTGCTGCCTGGCAGGTGGTTGCATCTAAGCTTCCTGCAACTACACAAAGCAGTTCTTACTGACCTCTATTGTGATTGGTTTTCAAGAACGCCAAAGCACAGAACATAACAGAATCTGCAATCAACTAGAGCATGAAAATATTTCCTAGTAACAGCACAAAATGGCAGGTTAGACAGGTAACCGTTTCCTAGGCCTTAACATTTTACCCAGGCTTTAAACACTGGGGAGCACAGACTAAATTCATCCGGACAGGCAGAGGCAACTCTATTAGGCTGCTGGAGCTCTTCCTGCAGCTTATAAAATAAGTTACTATTTTAACTCTCTGAGTAGTTTCTCAAATTCTGCCTTCCCAGTCATTAATGTTTTCTTTTATGTATTCTGTATGTCTAAGAAACTCTAAGTGTTTCCTGTATATAATTACAGTAACCATCTTAAATACCCCTCCCCCTAAGACTGAGTCAATGTGGGGAATTTTATCTCTCTGTCTTGTGGTCCCTGGATCCCAGACATTGCAAACATTTAGCCCCTTTCTGGTGCCATGTAGTTCTCTATTCCAGAAATATTTCTGAGCTTTAGTCTGATGCAATAAAGTTACCTAGGAGCAGTTTAGTATTAACAATCTTATTTTTCTGATCAGTTACCCAGGATCAAAATGAGGTCTCTTGTTGGGGTAACTACTATCCACAGTGAAGCAAGATCCAGCATCCTGTGAAACTTGAAGTTTCCTGAGATGGCCGCTGATAGCAGAGGAAAGTCCCAGCTCTCTGGGAACACCGTGCCCTTTTTTTCTTTATCCACATGGTGTTTTCTTTCTCTGGCCTGAGATTAAAGGCTCTGATCTGTACTTGGGTGAGTATTTGAGATTTCACTTGCCTGTACAGATCTCCAGACTCTGGCTCTTTCCTCTCTGGTACCCTTGTCTCAGTCTGTTTTGGGCTGTCATGTTACAGAGGGCCTTAGTCTCATAGGCATATAATATAATTAATATAATGTAATATATAATGCAATGCAATGCAACACAATTACAATATAATACAATGCAATAAAATACAATACAGTTTTTTCTTACAGTTTGAAAGTTAGGAAGTCTGAGGTCAGAGTGCTAGTGCACTCAGCTTCTGCTGAGCATCCTTCACTAGTTTGCAAATGGCGTGGCTATAACTCCACATCTGTCTCCCGTCTTTAGTTACAAGTGCACTAATCTATACTTGCGGGTTCTGCCCTCGTGGTGTAATTACCTCCCAAAGAGCTTCATCTTGAATAGGCTTCATCTCAGATATCTGAGGAAACACCAGCTTTCAGCACGCTGTAGCAGTGGTTTACAAACTCCAGTTGACTTGGCATCCCCTGACTCTCAAGACCATATATCTCTTTAACTTAGGATCTGTGCTGGGCTCTTGGATTTTCCTTCTCTCAGCTTGATGGGCGTCTGAAAACGTAATCAGAGAATGAATCTGAGACAGCTAAAGGCTCACGTTGCTTCTGTTCTGCCAATCGGTGATCACTGGTTTTGTTCTTGAAAACCAATGTCTTCGATCATCCTTTACTTTGCACCTTATTGTGATGTGTGGTTTTCAGGGGAGGGGTCTGGGGAGAGGGTGATTGGCTGCTCTTGGCCCAGTTGTGCCACTTTTGCTCATTTCCAGCTGCTCCTTCCGCGTTCTCTCGGGTGATCCTTTGTCTCTCAAGCTCTCCTTTTACCAGGCAGCCCTAGGGGTGATAATAAAGTTGTATCTTTCTTCGCATTATACATAGGGCACCTTGATATCCCTTGGTAGATCCTGAATCCTGCCTTTATCTCTTGATAACACTTGATTAAACGGTCATCAGAATCCCAATTGGATGTGCCATCTCTTCCTTTCTGACTGAGCACCACTTCTCTACCATGAAAGTCAAGTTAGAGGCATAAATAAATAAATAAATAAAATTAAAAAATTAAAAAAAAAGACCCACAAGAGTAAGAAGTGTTTAGACCTTCTATATGCTGGGAAGTTCTTTTGATTAAAGAACAATGCTAAGGAGCCAAAATTAGCACACAGCTGTGTTCCAGGGTCACGGCCTGTATCCCTAACCAGACGTTTCGCACACCGTCAGTTACAGGGGAGACCTGCAAGAGTGTGCCAAGCCAGTGCCAGCTCTGAGGTCACAGTTCAAGGTGGAGTTTGTTCATGTGATGCTCTCCCAGCTGTCTCTGTGCCTAGGACACATTTTACAATATGATCCCAATAAAAAAATGTACTTATTTTAAATACAGAAACTGTACTTCTCAATATTTTTCTAAAGATATGCTTTATTACTTACTAGTGGGTAATTCATAATAAAATATGCCAAAAGTTGAGTTTATCAAAATGTGCCTTATACTGATGATGGGATTCTAATTTAATAAAATATATTTATTTCATTAAAATCATTTAACTGTGATGATTAAATAACTGAAGATACACATCCATTAAAGAAGGAACAAACAGATAGAAGTTGATTTATTTATTCAAAGTTATTTTCTGGTTACTAAATATGAGTGGCAAATTTTCAGTTTCTACATATATTTCTCAAAACACAAGGCAAGTCCGTTCTCCGGGGAAACTGTGCTGCAACATCCTGTTGCCTCAGCATCGCGGAGTCACTGCTACCACTCATCACTAGTTTACTTTTACTGTGTTAATTTTTTGTGAGATAAATGCACACTGGGAAAGAAAAGGACTCTTCCGAGAAATCCATTTCTGAGACTTTTCTTCAGTAAAAAAATGTGATGCCATGTTTCCAGAAATTGAGTCTGTGATTTCAAATAAAATGTGCTGAAAGACAAAAAACAAAAAAATAAAATCTTCAGCAGTGACAGAAGTACATGGTCCTCCCAGACATGGGGGGGCATTTTTATACACGGTATATGTCCTTAATCTGCTACGTAACACATAACCTAAGTTTCTTTTAACAAAACCTTTTGACGAAGCCTTTTGACAAGGTCAACAGAAAGCATGGTCTTTAACATTAGGTGATCAACTTTTTGACAATGGCAGAGCCGGCCCAGCTAAAGGAATAATAGCCTGCAGGGTCCGGCTAAATATGATAGACGAATGTAATCAACCTCTGCAATGACTATTCAAAAGTAATCCCTTTAGCTCTGAACTGCAGCATATATTTCAACCAGGCAAAACCCGCACAAAGAAATTCTCTGCAGAGCACACTGATACAATACAGCCTTCACATCCGGCTCTCTGGGTTTGCCGCCTACAGTGAGTTTTAAATTTAAGGTAATGACTACTGTATATTCATGTGAGCATACAACAATCCCTTTGATTTGTTGTAGAAAGGTTGAATCCATTATCAGGGGTCTAGTCTATAAACCCCGACACAACCTTTACGTATGAATTATGATTTACCCTTTTCTAGAATATGGCCACTAAAAATGTTTTGCATGACAAAATTTTAAAAATTCATTCACCTATCTAGTCACCAAACTGCCAGGGAGTGTCTGTTCCATTTCAGTCCAAATTTATCCATAGGGCAGGTCTTCAAGGTCTGCTTTACACTCAAGCCTGCGCAGGATGAGGACTATACACCCCGGCTTTCAAACAAAGGGATGAAACAATAAGGTGCCCACAATTCAACACTGTCTGCCTTGTTCTGCCACAGAATACACCAGAAGACGCTATAAGTCACACCTTCCCATTGCCTGGTTGGGAGAATCCACCATGTAAGGATGTCTTCACTGTCAGCAAAAGAAAAGCACTCATTTCTCCAGAAATGGAACAAGACGGGGGGAAATTTCACCGCTGCGCTTTCTATCGCTTCCTGGGAGACTCTTGTCAACAACTGGTTCGGTCTTCCATTTCCAAAGCCCTGCAGGTCAGACATTTTGAGTCACTCCCTGAGTCAGACCCACAGCCCAAAACCAAGCCTAGGACTGAAGCAGATGGACTCCCCAGTCCCAGGGCACTCGCCCTGGTCCATGCAAACAGATGATCAGAAAACTTGAAGGTTAAGTGTGTCCGTGTCCACTGCCAAGACTTCCTAGCACAGACAGCACGGAGCATCGTTGTGCTCCACTAGTCACTGTAGCCAAGAGAAGTAGAATATGAGCTGCAGCATGAGCAGCTATTCTTCTCAGATAACCTTCATGGACAGTATCCCAGAGTAAACATCGTCTTCCTTCAGCATCTAGGAAGCAAACACCATATGACAGAAACCAAACCGGACCACTCCAAGCAAGACTTATGCAGCCCGTGGCGCACACCATTGCATTCACCACAGTAAAAGGAATGCCAAATCTAAGACCTAAGCTAGAGATGTAGCTCAGTTGGTGGGGTGCTGCCCTAGAATGCACCAAGCCCTGGGTTCAATCCCCAGCACCGTATGAACCCATCCATTGTGGTGATACACACCTGTAATCCCACCACTTGGGAAGCCAAAGCAGGAAGATCAGAAATTAAAGGGCATCCTTGGCTACATGGCAAGGTTAAGAGTAATCCTAGATTAGGACTGAAAACGAGAGCTTCGGCAATGACGGAGCCCTGAGACCCCAGGCCTGTGAAGCTCGCCTTGCTTGAAAACCTAACCCTATCTTAGAAAATTAAACTTAGCATGAGATAGGCCTTAGGATACTTGGATGTTTCCATATATTGTGGAGCAAGGAAAACATTCGATTGTAAAGCCAAAAGGAGACTCTTATCTAAAAGAAGGCAGCCAGAAACAGTGGTGCATACCTTTAACCCCAGGCCTCAGGAGACCAAGGCAGGTAGATCAAGCCCAGCCTAGTCTACATAGGAAAGTTCAAGGCCAGCCCGACGTACACAGTGAGACACAGCCTCAACACAGCCTCAAAGACTGTGCATATTAGTTATAAAAAAAAGGCTGTGCTCCTATTACAGGGAGCCTAAAAGTACAGTAGCTTAAGGTTATAGGCATTCATTTCCCCCCTCCCCCCAGGCCTGCAGTGAACATTCTTTACATATGACAAAGCCACGTGGGCCCATGGAGGTGGTGGTTTTCCATCTCACTGCTCTATGCGCCCCACAAGCTGTTGGGACAGTGTTTCTCAACCTTGTATGAGAAGGCCAGGCTGACTCACTCCATGGCAGGCTTCAAGTTGGCAGTTAAGGAGCTAGGCCTAAATCTCTGTCTCCAAGAACTGGGTAATTCCAGGCAAATCCAGGCCTCAAAAGCTGCCTCGCCACCTGGCCTGAGGCAAGAACAATGGGTCAGCAGCAGTTTCCAGACTTCCTCAGCGACAGTCTCCAGACCTCCCCAGCAGGTTTCCAGCCCCCCTCCTGTAATGGAATGTCAGTAGAGAAGGACCCAGCAGATTAACATAGAGGTCACCTAGCCAGGAATTTCCTAATACGCTTTGAGTCAAGCCTGCAAGCTCACTTGGTTGTCTCTTTATCTTGGTAATGGGAGACCCCAGCATGCTGGACTTGTGCAGAATAAAGCACTCTTTGTGTTTACATACCATTCGAGCCTGGGGTATCATTCTTCACAAAGGGTTGTCTGTAGGGGAAGAGGTGGGGCTTGCCTGTGCAGACATCACTGGATCCTGAGGAAAACACGTCAATTCCTCTACTTGCTAAATTCTAGCAGTACTTCCTTCTGTCAGTTATAACAAGAGAACCATCTCCAGACTTTCCCAAATGTCCTACAAGAGGACAAAGTCACCCTTCCTCCAGCGAAGAACATCAAAGTTGTTCATCTTTACATAGCTGATCTGAATGATAGATTAACTAATTCACATTCCAGACTGAGGAAAAGGTGACACACCTTTAATCCCAGCACTTGGGAGGCAGAGGAGGGTGGATCTCTATGAGCTCAAGGACAGGTTCTAGGACAGCTAAGGCTCTACCACCTAAAAATAAATAAATCAAATAAAAAGACTGAGGCAGAGGAGGAACGAAAAGACGAGTAAATTTGCAGGATCTAACACCAAACCCAGGTGCAGTCCATACACTGTCTATGTCTGTGCCTGGAAACCTAGAGGCCTAAATTCTGTTACACATTTATCCACAGAGAGAAAGACCTGCAACAAAGCAGGGCATTGTAATCTGAGTGTGACGTGTCCCTTTGTTCGGCTCTGGTTCGCCAACTTGCTCCTATGGGTGGGGTTGTGCTGTTTGGGAAGGTTGTTGAACCTTTAAGAGGAGGAGCCTTGCTGGGGAGAGTGAATAAGGGGCAGGCGTTAAGGTGTTATGACCCAGCCCCACTTCCTGTCCACTCCCGCCTCCTGACTACAGTCACCTCCCCTCCCTGCCTCCACCCACCATGACAAGCCGTATTCTTTCCTATGATCATCAGGTATCGGATCTTATACAAAAAGAGACCTGCTAAGTAGGAAGCAGAAGGGATTGTAGGAGCCATGTTTTGTGTGGTCAAGGGGTGAAGAGATGTAGGGAAGGAAGCAAGTCATACAACCTAAGGAGTGCAAGCAGTTCCTCGATAGTAACAGGAAGGAAACCGAGGGCGCAGAACACACACAGGTCTGGGGATCACCCTGGCCACAAAACCTGTAGAATGTCCTTCCTAATGTGACTCATTTCCAATATGAAACTGGAAGATAGGGCTGGAGAGATAGCTCAGTGGTTAAGAGCACTGACTGCTCTTCTAGAGGTCCTGAGTTCAAATTCTAGCAACCATTGAGAGACATCTGGGTTCTTTCCAGCTTCTAGCTATTATAAATGGGGTTGCTAAGACCATAGTGGAGCATGTGTCCTTATTACATGCTAGGGAATCTTCTGAGTGTATGCCCAGAAGTGGTGTAACAGGGTCCTCCAGTAGTATCATGCCCAGTTTTCTGAGGAACCGCCAAACTGATTTCCAGAGTGGTTGTACCAGTTTGCAATCCCACCAACAGTGGAGGAGTGTTCCTCTTTCTTCATATTCCTCGCCAACACCCACTGTCTCATGAGTTTTTTATCTTAGCCATTCTGACAGGTGTGAGGTGAGATCTCAGGGTTGTTTTGATTTGCATTTCCCTGATGACTAAGGATGTTGCATTTCTTTAGGTGCTTCTCCGCCATTCGATATTCCTCAAGTGAAAATTCTTTATTTAGCTCTGTACCCCATTTTTAATAGGGTTATTTGACTCCCTGGAGTCTAACTTCTTGAGTTCTTTGTATATATTGGATATTAGCCCTCTGTCGGTTATAGGGTTGGTAAAGATCTTTTCCCAATTTGTTGGTTGGTATTTTGTCCTATTGAGGAATGGATACAGAAAATGTGGTAGCCGGGCAGTGGTGAGGCACTCCTTTAAACCCAGCACTTGGGAGGCAGAGGCAGGCAGATTTCTGAGTTTGAGGCCAGCCTGGTCCACAGAGTGAGTTCCAGGACAGCCAGGGCTACACAGAGAAACCCTGTCTTGAAAAAAACCAAAAAAAAAAAAAGAAAAAAAGAAAAGAAAAGCTTGTAATGGTCAGTTCCACATATGAACAAGCGAGATGATGTCTGCGACGAGTATAGGATGGGAGCCAAGAAATCAGGAGCCTGAGGAGCTCCCACCCAGAGTGCAAACCATCCCACTCTTAATTGGACAGTACCAAGTGTGAATGGTTGGCTGTGCAGTCTGACCACAGGAGGTTAAGAAGGAAAAGAGAGGCCGGGCGGTGGTGGTGTATGCCTGTAATCCCAGTACTCTGGGAGGCAGAGGCAGGCGGGTTTCTGAGTTCGAGGCCAGCCTGATCTACAGAGTCAGCTCCAGGACAGCCAGGGCTACACAGAGAAACCCTGTCTCGAAAAAACCAAATCCAAAAAACAAAGAACAAAAGAAGAGGAGGAGGAAGAAGAAGAGGAAGAAGAAGAAGAAGAAGAAGAAGAAGAAGAAGAAGAAGAAGAAGAAGAAGAAGAAGAAGAAGAAGAAGAAGAAGAAGAAGAAGAAGAAGAAGAAGAAGAAGAAGAAAGAAAAGAAGTTATTTTCAGTGGTAGACCACCCCGCCTGCATCTTAAGATTAGAAGCCATGGTGTTGGTGTTACAAGGTTAAAATAAATTTATTCATGTTTTCTGTAAAACTTGCTTGACTACGTTTTGACCTATTTTCTGAAATTTGACATGTTCCACACTCTATAACCTGCCCTCCTCCTTCAGATGTTCTGCCAAATAATTCTGAGATGTTCTGACACACTCCAACATAACAGAAACCTTCAGAACCCTCCCAACCCCCCATCTTAGCATTTCCGTGGCTATTAAAGAAAGCATCTTTCCAGGCTCAGGGCTGCTCTCTCAAAGCCCACTCTAGGAGCAGAGCCTGTTTGAAGGACAACGAAGCTTCACTTGGCCAAAACACTTGCGCCTTCGCTCTCCCTCCGTGGGATTGACACCAGCTCACGATAAAGAGAAACCATTCAGGATAGCGCTTTGAACGTGTTTTCTCTTTCCTTTAGGAGAGTCTAGAAGATCCACAGAAGATGACATATATCAATTCCCAGATACTCAGGAGGAAACAAGAAGGTACTTCCAAAAAGTTCCAGCTGATACTGAACGTTATCTTTTCTATGTTTTTTTCTGGGTTTGTTTCTGTGTGTGAGTGCTTTGTCCGGATGTATGTTTGTATACCATGAGTATCCTGACGCCCTAGCAGACCAGAGAAAAGCGTTGTATCCCCTAGAACTGGAGTAACGTGCAATTGTGAGCCAGGATATGTGTGTGCCCAGAGCCAAGCCTCAGTCCTCTGTAAGAGCGGCAGCCATGTTCTCAGCTGCTGAGCTGTTCCTAGCAGCAATAGCACATTGCCCAGTACTGGCTAGGCTAACGCTGAAGTGGTGCTCCTAAGCCACCACAGACTCGCTCTGAAACATAGACTTCAAGAAATTTTCATCTTTAAGGAATGTTTGTATACATAGGACGCAAACATCTCTTTTAAAGCGAATTGTTTTTAGACTTTCTATCACAATGCAAAACTCACCGATATCGTTTATTTTATTTCAGATCTCCAGATAATCAATAACGTGAAACTGAAGTGGCTCAACATCAAAGCAAGAAGAAATTTAGCATATAGCCTTAGACGTCATTAGACAGGAGCACGTAGCAAGTGATAGAAAGTTATAAAAAAAGATTACAGTTGTTTTTATTGAATTTTGTGCTGCCATGACTGTGGCAAGTTTATGAAGATAAAGTGCAGCTTAACTAGTTAGAATGATCAACAGTTACTCATAAAATAAACTCTAAAATGTCTCCTCCTACACACTACACCACAAGAATTCATGACATCCAGGAGTTTTCATCTGAATTGTTTCTGACTGCAGAACATTACGAGTTAAGGAAATACTTCATGCTAAATAAGCACACGATAATCTGCTAAAATCCCAGGGAAACTTCAGCAGGCACAAAGGACCACGAGCAGTCTGTGCCTACATGACTAACCGCTGCTCGGTTTGCTTCATGTGTAGAAACTTAAATTCATGGCATGCTTAGCGAGACGAAACTAACATACCCGTGTGCACTGAGACAAGAGGGAAATCCTTCAGTCTCAGGAACCTTTGCTAGTGTGCTTGGAACTGAAAGACTGCAGCTGAGAGAGGGTTACCTCTGAGACCTCTGGAGCCCCTCAGGTGAATCCATACAAGTAGTACATTACCAAGAATAAAGTATTTATTCCTTTTCAACGCAGTCAGGGTATTTTCCTTCCATTCTGCAATTGCAGAGCAGAGACTAATTTCCTGGAACAATGTAGTGTTCAGAGAGTATTCAGGTGTGCAAAGGTGCTACCGTCAGCCCAGAGGGATGGGTTCAGCAGCAGTGTGATGCCGACGAGTCGGTACCCACACTAAAACCCTTAGTGAAGGGGAATTAGCAGAGAGGGTTCTCCTGGGCTTTGAGCCGATTTCCACAATATCCCAGTCCCTGGGTTGTGTCTTCTGGTTCTCACCCTAAAAATAGAATTTAATGCAATTCCCTCCTTAAGTCTGCCCCAGATGTCTGCTTTCAGGCAGATGGTAATTACAGGACACTAAGATGAGACCTGAGGGGGGCACAAGTGTTGAGAACTAGTTAGCAATCACAGGCATTAGAGCTTTGTGAGAGATCGAGTCACCTTTTTCCAAAAATGTCCTATTAAAATGGGTTGCTGTCCAGAAATTGACAAACTGGTGAACCAGGAAAAAAAAAAACTAATTTATATTAAAATGTTTAACATAAAATAAAGCAGGCACTTTGAGATTGTGGTAAGCTGAAACCGCTGGTCTGTGCCTTTAATCCCAGTACCCAGGAAGGGGAAATGGAAAGTGTCTGTGAGTTGCAGATCTAAGAGGACTCTGCATCACAGAGAGTCCCAGGTAGGGCTACATAGCATGACCCGGTTTGAAAAAGAAAGGTGGCCAACTTGTTAGCGGATGTGCTGAAACTCCTGGTTATCTGCGTTAAGAACTCTACATAGGGATGGAGAGATGGCTCAGCAGTTAGAGCATTGACTGTTCTTCCAGAGGTCCTGAGTTCAATTCCCAGCAACCACATGTGGCTCACAATCATCTGTAATGGGATCTGATGCCCTCTTCTGATGTGTCTAAAGACGGCTACAGTTTACTTGTATAAATAAAGTAAATAAATAAATCTTAAAAAGAAAATAGTCAAAAAGAAAAAAGAAAAAGAACTATAGACTATCCGGGTGGTGGTGGCACACACCTTTAATCCTGGCACTTGGGAGGCAGAGGCAGACAGATTTCTGAGTTTGAGGCCAGCCTGGTCTACAGAGAGAGTTCCAGGACAGCCAGGGCTACACAGAGAAACCCTGTCTCAAAAAAACAAACAAACATACAAACAAAAAGACTAACAGATGAACAGCGAGAGTACTCTTCTAGTCACAGATGGAGAGACACGGTTCTGTTTTAAGTTTCCTATCTCTCCTCTTATACATTACATTCTGATCGAAGTTTCCCCTCCCTCCTCTGCTCCAGTCCCCCCAGTCCACTTCCTCCTCCCTTCCTCTTCATGAAAGAGCGGGTCTCCCGGCTGTCAAACACCCTCTTGCAATAAGACTCGGTGCCTCCCCTTATGAAGCTGGATGGGGTGACCCAGTTAAAGGAAAAGGGTCACAAAGCCAGGCAAAAGAGTAAGAGACAGCCCTGCCCCCACGATTAGGAGTCCCACAAGAAGACCGAGCTATGAAACTGTAGCATGTATGCAGAGCATCTAGTCAGACCCACCCTGGCGACCTGATTGTGTCAGTTCAGTCTCTGTGAACCCAGGCAAGAAATATCTTTCTAAAAAATAATAGAAATAAAAAGCTAAGGCCAGGCATGGTGTCAACAACTACTACAAATGTGACTGACTAGACAAGTTCACCAAGTAAAACACCAGCCTGGTGATACTCACCTGCTATCCCAGCACTCTTGGGGGAAAAAGCAAGAATATAGATAGCTACAAGGTCAAGGTCAACCAGGTCTCCACTGGCCAGCCTGGATTACAGTGTGAAACCCTGTTTTAAAAGACATAAACAAGTAACAAAATAAAATTAAAAAACCAACAACAGAGGATCATGTGTATAAAAACACAAAAAATTTACGATAATTATAATTTAATAAAGATAACAAAGACATGACAAGAAACACAGTCTAATAGAAAAGAGACAATGCATAGATGTGATTCAAAGAAGAAAGAAAATAGAATTGGTAAAACACTCAGGAAACAGGAGGTAAGCTTGCCACCCGTGTGTGCCTGGTGACATGGGACAGAACCATCAGGGGAAAACAGTATGGCAGGTACTCGTGTGCGTGTGTGTGTGTGTGTGTGTGTGTGTGTGTGTGTGTGTGTGTGTGTGTATGTGTGTGTGTGTGTGCATGATTGTCATGCGATCCAAAAATCCACATCTATGCTATTCAAAAGAATTAAAACAAAGGTATGAGGGAGGAAAGAGATAAAAAAGAGAGGGAGGAAGGAAGGAGAAAAGGAGTGTGGGAGAAGGGGAAAGAAGGTGGGAGAAGGTAAAGAGAAGGGGAAGCGTGGGGAAGGAAGGAAAAGAGAAACAAAGCAAAAAAGATAAAATGAAAAAATGAAGAAAAACACATGACCACATTGATTTTTAAAAAATGTCATTTGTAGCACGCATTGGATAAAGGACTAGAATTGAGACTCTATAAGGGCCTTTTATAATCCAGTAATAAGAAAAGGCATACCTTAAGGGCTAAGAGAAAGCTCTGAGTTCCATTCCAGCGCAGACCATACCTCTGTGGCAGCCCAGCCTGCGGAGGCCTCTGCAGCAACATTGTGAGTCATGAGGAAAGTGCACACTCAGACCGCAGATCTGTTAAAATGGCTAAACAAACAGTTAACGACGCCAAGTGCTGACAAGGACGCGTGGCAGACTGGTCTGCTCAGAAAGTGGTGGGTCAAAAGCGGAATGACACGTTTTGCTTGAAAACTCTTCAGTGGTTCCTTACAACCTAAGCACGTGTCTGTGGTCTAGCAAGCCCCACTCAAGATATTTCCACAGAAGGAATGGAAACACACACTCTGTGAATATCTGTGGCATTTTATTCATAGTAACTAAAGGCTGGAACTAACTGTCCATTATGGTGAATGAGTAATCAAACTGGTGTACATTCCTAAAACAAAATAAAACTAAAACCACAGTAAAAATAAAAAATGACAGATTCCCCTGCCTCCCTGAGATTAAAGGTATCCACAGCCATGTATATTTTAAAAAGTTTTTTAATGACCCAAATCCAATTATGAACTTTGCAAATCTCTAGAAATTTACTTTTATCATATATTTTTTAAATTTTTCTGCATGTGTGTCAATATGTGTATATTTTTAAATAATAATAAAAATAAAATACAAAAATAATAAAAAAAAATAAGGATTCCCCTACCTTTTTGTAAAACTTTTTAATAATAATTTACACTGCAAACACCTCATTCCTTTTTTCTGGTTTAAGGATAGTGATTGGCTCAGCTGGTGATTCAACCAGAACCCATGTAAAAATGAACAGGCACAGGAATGCTCGTATTCCCGGCATTAGACAGCCAGGAACGGAAGAATCCCTGGGCTAGTCTAGCCTTAGTGAACCCACTGGAGGCCAATGAGAGAGTTCACCCAAAGAAGGTGGGTGACAATGGCTGGAAGTACACCCAGTTAGCTTTTGGGAAACACATCCAAGCCACCTCAGGACATGCCAAGCTGCAAAGGGACTGCATTGATTTCAGAATGAACTGCTTACTGAACATGATCTGTCCCCAGCTCTTGAAAAGGAAAAAAGAAAAAAGACAACCATTGGCTCTGGAGTTGTGGCGTGTTATAGGATGTACTCTGGCCTGACTGAAAGCAAGATTTTCTAGGAAAATAAATGTTAAAATGTGAAGATACAGCATATTAAAGTTACCTAGAAAGCCAAAACTAATATAACAAATATATATTATAAAGGAGATATACTGGATTAGTGGGAATGATACAGGGTGGGAAGCTCAACACGGCTGCCTGCTTCTTGGTGAGACCGAGAACCCAGTAGCCACCTAGTACACTAGGTTGGCCAACTCGGCGGTTATAATCTAGTGTTAGAGGCCTGGAAAGTCACTGGCCTTCCCTCTGTGAAGGAAGACTGAAGGAGCTGTGCTCCTAGCAGCAGCAGAAACTGTAAGGTAGATGTGCTCACCAGCAAGGAGTGAAGGAGAGCAGTCAAAGCCAGCACCGCTTTCTCCTCAGATCTCCGTAGACACTGTCTGTTGGTAGAAGGCATTGCCCACTCGGGAAAGGACCTTCCCACTCAGTTAATCCTTCTAGAAAATGGGGCCAGGTAGGACTAGACAGTGAGACCCTCTCTCAAAACAACTTTTTAATAATTGATTAATTTAAAATTGCTTTTTCTCAGGAGTTGGAGAGATGGCTCAGTGGTTAAGAGCATTGACTATTCTTCCAGAGGACCCAGGTTAAATTCCAAGCCCCCAAATGGCAGCTCACAACTGTTTATAACTCCATTTCCAGGGGATTCAACACACATGTACATAAAATAAAAATAAAAACCATTTTTAAAAAATACTTTTCTTTAGACACTGTGTTTTTTGTTTATTGTCCGTATTTTGGGGGGAGTTTTGGGAGGGTTGTTGTTGGGTTTTTTTTTTTTTTTTTAAGGCCCATGTTTTGTGCCTAACTTCTCAAGGCAAATAGCTCCAATCAGCAAGTAAAATACATAATAAAGAATTTGGGGAGGGTTAATTGTTGGTTTATTTGTTGATTTGTTTTTTACACAGAATTTTGCTGTGTAGCCCAAGCTAGCCTTGAATTCAATTTATATCTCAGGTTGGCCTCAAACCTGAGATTCTCCTGCCTCTAGCTCCCAACTGTGACAAGAATAACTTTAATGCATAACAGAAATTCACATTTTCCAGTCTCTATTCAGAAGACATTCTTTTTTATAATTTTTGTCGTAATGATTTAATTCCTTTTTGGTTGAATTTCATTTGTGTTAGCCTCAAAGTCAGAATATCTTTGTTATGACTAAATTAGAATCTTTAAAAGATAATTTCATGTTTAATGAGAAATAATATATAAAACAATTTAGCTCCAAGCTATCCTGAGATTTTTGTTTTGTTTCAAAGTTTATGGGTTTTTCTTTCTTTAGAAGACCAAACTGGACTTCAATTCATTGTCCTCCTGCCTCAGCCTGAATGAATGACAATATTCTAGGCCATACCAGGCTCAACTGATACACTTTTTAGAAAATTCTTCAAGAAGAAAATTATTTAGGTAAATGTCAACATCGTTTTTGTCCTGAATTAGCAAATGAACGTATGCTTGTGTATAGGGTACCACACCCTGTTTGGATACACGCGTGCCTTGTGGGGTGTCCCCATCAAGCTCTGCAACATATGTGTCCCTTTGTGCTGTTTATGCAGGAAACACAAGCCACTCAGACATTTTCAAGTATACATGTTGTTCCTAATTATAGGCTTTAAAATGCAGAAATCTTCTCTTGATCTCATTCCTCTTAGCTAACTGTCCTTTAACAAACAGCTGTCTAATCCCTTCATCCCCACTCCAACTGCACCAACCTCCCCCCACACACAAAAATACACTCACACATATGCACACGTGCACACACACATTCACACACACATACCCACAAAAGTACACGCACATGCACACTCACACACTTTCACACATACTCAGATACACTCACACACATGCACATGTGCACATAAACACACTCACATACACACACACAATCTCTCTCTCTCACACACACACATGCATACACACAGCTCTTTGTTTCCCTTTCCTGTTCTTATTCTTTATATTCTGTCTAATATCTAGATCAAAGGTGATTTATCACAGATGATGTTGAACACAGTTTGAGTTGTTTCCTTGACATAGGGGGAAATTTTTTTGAGACAGGATTTCACTGTGTAGTCCTGACTGCCTTGGAACTCCCTCTGTAGACCAGGCCGGCCCCCAACCTCACAGAGATTATAGTAATTCTATAGCTACACTGGCATAAGTGACCATCCGTACTCACTGGGTCATAGCAAAGTCAGACAGGGCAAAGTTGGCAGTTTGCTTTTTATTCTTTCTTCCAAATACGAAAAAAAATCCAAGAGACCTTTAGAGTGAAAAGTTCATGAATTAGCTGGTCATGGTGGTAGAAAGCCTTAATCCCAGCACTGGGGAGACAGAAACAGACAGTTCTCTACACAGTGAGCCCAGGCAAACGGCTGCTGAGACGGGAGGGCAGGGGCAGGGGGTGGCTTATAAACTAAATAGAATTAAATAGTTTTCTCTGAAATTATAAGTACAGTTTTAAAGGCTATTTTCTTTAATATCTAGATGTTCTCACAGTAACTCCAAGCATCAAGCTTAAGCACTGTGATAATGCTTCTGTGCTTGTGTGTTGTATTACTTTTAGCGTGTAACTACCCACATAATAGTATTTAAGTTACCTAACATATGCTCTGTGAATGTTGGCCTTTACTTTTAATGTACTGCCTTCTTCCCTTATAATTTGAAAGGCCAAATCACTTTGTATAGCAAGCTGTAACTGTTCACAAACATTATTAATTATTGTTGTATTTTATTCTTCTAATGCTTGAATGTCTTTTCCAAGCGACAGTAGACTTCCAACATCAGAAACACACTGACTTTTTCCTGTAAAGTTCACAGAGAATGCAGATTTCTATTTGATAATCACTATTCAGCTCAACAACGCGTATCAGATGCATCTACTGTGCTGCTAAAATGGATTCAGGGAGACGGTGAGCCTCTCACTTACACCACAGACTCGGCAAAATGTCTATGGGTGTCAGCTAAAGTAGCCCTTGGTCCGGTTAATCTTCCAAAAATCATAGCTTTAAAACAAGGGCAAAAATAAAAAAATCCCAATGTGGAAATGTGATAGTATATGCTTGGGCCAGGGAGTGGCACTCTTAGGAGGTGTGGCCTTGTTGGAGTAGGTGTGTCACTATGGGTGTGGGCTTTAAGACCCTTGTCCTAGCTGCCTAGAAGCCGGTCTTCTCCTAGCTGCCTTCAGATGAAGATGTAGAACTCTCAGCTCCTCCTGCACCATGCCTGCCTGGACGCTGCCATGCTCCCACCTTGATGACAATGGACTGAACCTCTGAACTTGCAAGCCAGCCCAATTAAATGTTGTACTTATAAGAGTTGCCTTGGTCATGGTGTCTGTTAATGGCAGTAAAAACCTAAGACAGAAAACTAATATATAAAATTAAGCCATATTCTTTTCTTTTGTTCTTCTTTTTGCTTTTCTTTGGGGGGGGGGTCTTTGTTGTTGTTTGGGCAGGGTTGTTTGGTCATTTTGGTTTGTTTTTGTTTTGTTTTGTTTTTGGAACTCACTCTGTATAGACCAGGCTGACCTCGAACTCACAGAGAGCCTAAGACATATTCTTAAAAGGAAGCATACACGCAGGCCTCTGCCTCCTCCCCAGAATCTCATGCCGAGTCCATATCCACCCACACCTACATTCTCAGCTGTAGTTTTTACTTTGGATGTATCTGAAGCAATGAGAGACGCGGTGAGCTGACATCCTTGTGGACAGCGCCCTGACTGTCCTTGCCGTTACTGACAAGAACTGTTCTGGTCTCTAACCCACTGCCATTTGCAGCACTGAAGGGCAATCTCAGGCAACCATCCACCTATCCAAAGCCATCTCCAATGTGGTCCCCACTGCAAGAGCACTCCTAAGGAACAGCCAAAGCAAGTGCTTCCTGGTGGATCCTAATGAAAGAATAAAAGTCACCTCGTCAGAGGCAAGAGGATGTCTGTGAGTTCAAGGCCAGACTTGTCTATAATCGCTCCTGTAAAGGATTGCTCACGGTGAATTATTGTGAAAATAATGCACCGTCAGGAGCACTGACAGCCGGAGAAGGGATCATTGACAGCTGGAGAAGGGAACACTGGCAGCTGGAGAAGGGATCACTGACAGCTGGAGAAGGGAGCACTGGCAGCTGGAGAAGGGAGCACTGGCAGCTGGAGAAGGGAGCACTGGCAGCTGGAGAAGGGAGCACTGGCAGCTGGAGAAGGGAGCACTGGCAGCTGGAGAAGGGAGCACTGGCAGCTGGAGAAGGGAGCACTGACAGCTGGAGAAGGGAGCACTGACAGCTGGAGAAGGGAGGACTGGCGGCTGGAGAAGGACAGGTTACTTAAAGCTTTTCAGGAGCTGCTGACCATCTCCTTCAATACAACCCCAAAACTTAATGAGTGATAATTTCTTAAATGTTGGTTGCAAAATAAAATTTGAAGCCACAGCAGTGGCTTGTTTACTTTGCATTTAAACCATGCTTGATAGGTTGTTTTATTTATTTATTTTTGTTTACTTCAGACACGGTCTATTCCAGGCTGGATGAGAACTTCCTAAGTAGGAGAGGATGGCCTGACCTTCTGATCTTCCCACCTCTATATCCCGAATGCTGGGATTACAGACATCCAGCAGCACACTCAGTTTCTGTGGTGCTGGGGAATCAATCACGCTCTGGATACGGTGTGTGTGAAGCGAGCCCTCTTCCAGATGAGCCCCAGCCCCAGCCCAGCCACACACGATTTCTATAACATCAAGCATTGATCCTTCGGAAAATATTGACTCAAAAACTTAAGCAGTTCTTTCAAATGTTGACCAGCTTCTTTATACAATATTTTTAATTACATTCAATAATATCACTACCAACCTCATCAGAAAGTGTTTTGAAGCTTGCAAGCTCAAGATGAAAGAAAAGTGTTTTCCAAAATTCTGATTTTTTTTTCATTTAAAAACTCAAATTATTACTGGCAAAAGAAAAAAAAAGGTAACTGATTTTCTTGAAGTGACAAGCTCACTTTGTTCATTCTGAAGGAAGCGTCTGCCACACACATTCTGCGCCTCATTCTTTGAAGTGAAACAGGAGACAAAGGCGATGATCGCAGCAGGCAGCACAGACTGCCTCTCGGGCTCCGGGTGCAGGGGTGCGCTGGGCAGACCCCCATTTTACCACACAGCGCACCCTGTGAAGTGAATTCAAGAGTTCAGATTCAGTCAAAAATCCATGCATTCTGTCTAACTGACAGAGATGTGTGGCTTGTTGAGTGTATCTCAGACCACAACAATTCACCCGATTTAACTGTTGTTTCTGAGGCTTACTGCCTCAGTCTGCTAACCTAGGCCTAGTCCTGGCATTTTCTAGACTCCATGCACTCTTATCTACGCCTAGAATGTTTTCTTTCTCTGAGACTTGCTGCTGAACAAGCTCACCCCTTCCTAGTTCTTTCCAATGCCTCACTGCCTGGTGAGCTCAGCTGTTCTGGTTCAAAATTCTTCTCCATGATAACTGAGTCAATCTGGCTTCTCTCTCCCTCTCAGCCTCTCCTGAATTGCTCTTCTTGGCCTCATATCAACTCTGATCTATTCTAATCTGCTGGCTCCTTCTCGTTTTCTAGCTCATTCTGTCTTTACCTACCGTTTGTCTCAATTCTCCTGCACTGCTCTCCACAAACTCTCCTGTATTCCTGGACTGTACTCCCTTCCCCGGCACTGTCTGTCTCTCCCTTAAGTAGCTTCCCTTTCCTCTCTCTTCTCATGAGAGTTGAGGATATCCTATTCTGTCAAATCTTTCTCTGATTCGTCACTTTGTCTGCCACTCAATCAGTCATCACTTTCAAACACTTTCTTCTATAAACTTTACCTTCATCATTTAGGATTAAAAGTGACTACTAAGGGTGTGTCTGTATTCCAGCCAGAGGGAGTAAAGGTTTGTGCTAAGGGCTGAGCCACACCCTAACTAGAAACAGAGTCAAATATTCTGTAACAGAAGGGTATGTTTTACTATTTCCAAAATTACTCATCTAAAAACTATGGATTTGTTTTGGTTGTAGTCCAAGTATGCATGTTATAGGCGAGCCTACAGAAATGAGAAATTGCACACATAATAAGTTTGTGTTACAATATTTTAAGTAGATTCAAAATTTAGAAGCAGTCCTGGTATCCACTGAGAGAAAATGTGTTAAATACGCAGTAGTAAATTCACACAATGGTGTACTACAGAATAATATACAAATATGGGGGAGGGGCAGGAGAAAAGAAAACCCAGGAAAAGGTGACAAAGACAAGAGGACTGAGGATGATCTTGCAAACTTATTTGGAAACTTGACCAGGATACACTGTTCAGAGGGGAAAAAATAAGTGCATGGGCAGTGATGTCACAGGCTGTGCTGCGCTTGAACGCTTGTGTCCTGTTTAAAGTTTATCAGCTTGAGCATCGCTGAAGAGATACAGGACCTTTAAGAAGAGACTGACAAGGACCATGTTCTCCTGGGTAGAATCTGTGTCTTACATGAGAGACTTCAGACTGCTTCCCAGTATTCAAGAACAGAAGCTTAGGAGCTGGGTATCCACGGGTCAGCACCTTGACTTAGTAGTATTCTAGAGGCTCATGGGTGGTGGTGGTGGTGGTGGCGGCGGCGCACGCCTTTAATCCCAGCACTTGGGAGGCGGAGGCAGGCAGATTTCGGAGTTCCAGGACAGCCAGGGCTACACAGAGAAACCCTGTCTCGAAAGAACCCCCCAAAAAAATTAACAAAAGGATTCTAGAGACTCTCCCGCAGGATTCCGGTTAGTTCTCGGTCCTCAAGCCAGGAAGCTCTCAAGTGCCTGTAGCTCCTGCTTGGGAAGATCCCCGAACTCACTTATCTGGCCTCTGCAGCCACCTGCACATGCGCGCACGAGTGCAGACTCTAAGGCTGCACCAATGAACAAAGACTGCTACATGATGGAAGACGCATAGAACACGAGACCCTACAGCTTGTGTTTGCACAAGGGAACAAGGAAGGCAATACGGTCAACAAACTCAAGTGGGAGTGTGGGAGGGCCGGGATAATGACACGGATGTGAATGTAGCCTAGGTTTTGCAATCGTTTTAGTCAGTTCTTTAAATGTTTGTAACACACTGAAAGGGCCAATAAACCCCATACCATCACTTTTATAAGCTGTTACAATTTTGGTTTTCAGGATTCACCATCCCATTTCTCCAAATCAGTAGAAAATAAACTGCATGGTGGCTCACTGCAAGCGTCCGAGCATCGTGAAGAGGGCGGAGACCTACACTCTGGACTCCACGGCTAAAGTGTCTTAGCCTGTGTTCTACTGCAGCGGACCATGAACAGAGCTGTCAGCACTGGGGCTCCGTGCTCCGTGCTAAGCAGTGGCAGAGTGTGTGTTTAGGCATCATAGGTGTATGTGTACGCGCACTCGCACACACACTCACACACTCACACATACTCACACCATGCACGCACATTGTATGCACACACACATACACCAAACTGCTCAAAGTATTTCGCAATGACCACATGCTTTTTAAAAGTGCTTTTAATGTACCATTTTATTTATTGGGGACAGGCAGCAAGTGCCACAGAGCTCATGTGGAGATCAGAGAACAACTTTTAGGAGTCCATTCTCTCTGTCCATTTTGCGGACTCCAGGAGCTGAGTTCAAGGCTGGCCTTGGCGGCTACTGCCCTTACCCACTGAGACATCTCCTCAGCCTCCAAATGCGTTTTTCCATGTGACCAGTTGGTTGGCTTTCTTTCCCTGACAGCGAACTTGCTGCTTAAAATTTAGGTGATGAGGGAAAATTTTCACTAGTCTATAAACCCAATCCCTAGAATGGTTTCTATTAATAGTTTCATCTTTAAATTTAAGCTCATTTGGATTCTCTTCCAACGCCTGTCCATACATAAAGATGAAAAGTGTAGAACTATTTTATTAGAAATATTGATTTTAAATTTAAAACTGCTGAGAATAAATTGCTTGTTTAAGAAGAGCCAGAGGGGGAAGCTGGGAAGGAGGGTGTCCTGTGTAAATGCGCACGGTTAGGGCACGACGCTGTTTATCATCTCTGTGACAAGACACCGTGCAACCAGCCAGGATTCACTCCTCAGTGCCCCTGCTGCACAGGGAGAAGGACTCCGTGGCAGTGTGTGGGCACAAATGCGGTTTGCCAGCCCCTGAAACTCACGGATATCCATCATCTCTCTCACTCACTCGCTCTCTCCCCTCTCCTCGCTCGCTTGCTGAATATGCCAGCAAGCGAGTGTTCTTTCAGAACAAAGCAGCAAACTCTTTAAGAACCTATCTTCTATGTATTCTGTAGAGAACATTCGGGGTTTTAAGTCAGATCCAGTCAACAATGAGCCTCAGTCAACTCAGAACTTAGAACACTAAGCAGCAGGCAGCAAGGACTTCCTGTCAGAGGAAGTCTGGGCTTTCTGTTACAGCATTTAATAGAGACATAACGTTGGTTTTCTTTAACTTTTATTGATTCTTTGTGAGTTTCACGTCCCACTCATCTCCCCATCCCCTTGTATCTGCCCTTCACCCTTGCAAATAAACACACACACACACACACACCAAAGCATAAAAACGTCTCCGTGTGGAAGCTGTAGCTCACAGTGTGCCCACGGTAGATCCCTCTGTCCACACATCTTCACTTGCAAATGTTCCTTGCAATGAGTCATTTCTCCGGTTCAGGCCTCTGGCTTCGGTGACACCATCACTACCTCCTCCCAGTCATCCTGTTGGTGCCCTGTGTCATGGAGATCCTGCAGCTTTGGAAAAGCAGGGCCGCCCCTTATTCATCGTCCCAACCCTTCACAGATGATACGGATTTTGAGCGTGGGCCAACCCAGATCCCTGGCTGTGGGCCTGGGTGGTAACTCAGTGTACCAGCTCTTCCTTATCCCACCACCAGGGCAACCGCTCCAGCACCGCCTCAGCGTCCTTTGACAGGAGGCAGGGCCAGCTCTCCTGCCCTCAAGTCCTGGAGCCTGCTCAGCTGCACCCACACCTAAGCCAGCCCCTCAGTCAAGGCATGGGGCCCACACTCTCAAGTGCTGCAGCAGGTGAGAGGCTAGGACAGCTCTCCTCACACCCTCTGCCTGACTCATCCGTGCCTTTGCCAGCAAGGTCAGCGCCACTGTGTTGCCCAGACTAAGTGCAGGGTCTGCTTTCCCAAGCGCTACAGCCGGTGAGGGGGGCAGGACTCCTGCTCCCAACCTGGAAAGTCAGATTGGGGTGGAAAGATACTAGAAGCACAAGGGGTTTAAGTGTGATCCTAAGTCTTGCCCTGGTGCATGCTGCCAATCTGGAAGCTTCCGGGAAGTGTTAGGAAAATGGAAGATGAACAGGACTGAAACAGAACTCGTCACCTCAAAGCATTTTTTTTTCTGACTAAGCGTGTGAAGCTGGCTGGGCGGTGTAGCTCAGTGGTAAAGTGCTTGACTTGCATGCCCTTTCTCAGCACCAAAAATAAATAAATTTTATAAACATATTTTAAAATTGATTGTGTTGCATCTCCATTCTTTTCAATTAACCATATCAGGAACTATAAAGTACTGTGACGCAAAGATGGAGGGGTTCTGGGGGTCTGGCCCGGAAGGCTGCTTGTTCCTGTCAGCCGCACGGCCACCGAGGACAAGGCTCCCGTCAATTCTCCATTTCCTTTTCCATCTCTGTCTGCTCTTTCCTGTCATGTCACCTGACTGATGATAAGCATTGAATGAGGGCATGATGGCCGACACTGACTTCTCTAAGGGACCAACTGTCGACACCCCAAAACAAGCCCTTGGCACCAGACGATGAACTGTGGTATAGCTCAGACCCTATCCATCGGCTCCTGTGTAGGACTGGACACACAGCTGGTGGGAGGCTACGTGAACTGTTATCTAAAAGGAAAACCATGTGGGAAGTTCTCTTCTGAATCCCTTGGGAGTCAGATGAAGCCCGCACTCCTAAAAGGCCTGGGGACTCTTCCATGACATCCGAGACCCCACTTTCAACTCCCTTTTGGTCTGCTCTATAATGGAAGATTTAAACAAATTTTTTTAATTTAATTTTATTTTTTTTACTTATTCACTTTACATCTCGCTCACTACCCCCTCCGATGCCCCTCCTCCCACAATCCTTCCCCCATCCTCCATCTCCCATCCCCCTCCCCCATTCGCCATCCCCCACCCTCTGAGAGGTGGGATTAGGAGAATCATTCAGACCAATGTTATCTTCCAAGCTGCCCCAGAAATCTAAAATAACTAGAACACATCTTAAAATGAGGTGCCATAAAATACAAGCATTGAATAAATTAAGCAATACACAGAACACTCTAGAAGGAAATTAATATAGATTTTTTAGAGGGGTTTTTGATTGATTGGTTTGTTTGTTTGAGACAGGGTCTTACTGTGTAGCTCTGGCTAGCCTGAAACTCATTACGTAGAACAGGCTGGCCTTGTAGTCACAGAGAGCTACCTATGTGCTCTTCCCAGGTGCTGGGGTTAAAGGAATGTAGCACCATGCCCAGCCCCAGTACAAGATTATCTTCATGATTTAGCCAACAAGCCAATAATAAAAAAAAAAGAAAGAAAGAAAAGAAAAGCTGGGCGGTGATGGCACACACCTTTAATCCCAGCACTCAAACGACAGAGTCAGGCAGATCTCTGTGAGTTTAGGGCCTGCCTGGACTACAGAGAAAGTTCTAGGACAGTCGGGGCTACACATTGAAACCCTGTCTGGAAGGCACAAAACCAAGAAAGAAAAAAAAAAAGAACAAAACAAAAAACAATAATTTGATCTAGTATCTAGAATAAATGATTTAGAAAGCTTTGGAGAAGAAAAAGTAATAAACTAGCACTGATATAGGCAAAATTAATACTTAGCATCAATGTAAGGTAGAGTGAAAAATATACTACACACATTTGCTTCTATAGTGGTGAGGACTTAGCTGATGAGCTCACACATGCTACACACGTGCTTTCCTGGTGGTCTAACCCTGAGCTACGCCAGAGGATCAGCGTCGTGCCATTAGATAGTACACAGCACGCCAGCTACACGTAAGGACGAATTTAAACCATGGAGAATGGGATGGAAACACCTAGGACAGTGTAAGACTAAAGTCAGATCCGCAGCCATACCCACCCTTAAGACTCCCTATCTCCACTGGGCAGTGGTGCCGCACGCCTTTAATCCCAGCACTTGGAAGGCAGAGGCAGGTAGATTTCTGAGTTCAAGGCCAGCTTGGTCTTCAGAGTGAGTTCCAGAACAGCCAGGGCTACAGAGAGAAACCCTGTCTAGGAAACCCCCCCCCCAAAAAAAAAGACTTCCTATCTCCTGACCCAGACCCATCTGATATTCAGAGACCTCATCTTCCATTCCACACACTCTTTATTCTGAACTAAACACAATCTCTTGGCATTGTGAGTCAAACTACTCTTTAGGCTCCCCTCTAGAGAATGAAGAGGGTTATTAAAACTTGCTTCTAAGCCGGGCAGTGGTGACACATGCCTTTAAACCCAGCACTTGGGAGGCAGAGGCAGGCAGATTTCTGAGTTCGAGGCCAGCCTGGTCTACAAAGTGAGTTCCAGGGCAGTTAGGGCTATACAGAGAAACCCTGGCTCAGAAAAAAAATTGCTTTTAGGTAGGTAGTGATGACGTAAACTTTTAATTTCAGCATTCAGGAGGCAGAGGCAGCAGATCTCTGTGAGTTTGAGTCCAGCGTGGTCTAGAGACTGAGTTCTAGAACAGCCAGAGCTGTTACACAGAGAAACCTTAAAAACCTTGAAAAAAGAAGAACAAAACAAAAAAGAATGTGCCTTCTAGTCCAGAGGTCTACAAGGCACGGTGGGAAAGGGGAGGGGCACAGTGCCAAGGACACAGGAGCCCCGTACTCACCCCGTTTGCATTGAGCTCCCCACAGTCCTTTCTGGTCAGCCTCAGAGTCAGAAAACATGAAAAACTGCTTCAAACCTGACTGATAGACATGCAGAGGTGTGGCTGATAGCTGGGGTAATTTGTTTTTTTTATGTTATCTTGATTTCTTATGAGCGTGTTGTAGAACGATGCTCCGTTCTGCCTGGAGTCCACGATTGACTACAGAGCTTATTTTCTACCTGACCTCAGATAAGTCTTTGCTCTTGTAACAGAACTTTTGACTAAAACATCTTTCAAACTTCTTTTGGCTGTAACATTTTATTACTCTATGAAAATCTTTTTACCAAGCCTTAGCTATACACTTCAAAATATAGAGCACAATAAATCTAACATCTTTCGTTATTGCTTACTAACTCTCTTCCCCTGGGGTCCTTCTTGCCTGATGGAATTTGAAATTTTTCACTTTATCCATGTGCATATTATGTATACTAACTCTTTTAAACTCAAGTATAAAATCAAAATGCTGCCAGTGAAAGTAAAAAGGATCACTTTCATTTAATATTTTCACAGAAATGATATTTAGCTATGTAGGTACAATTAAAAGACTCATTATAGCATAAAATAGTTTTCTGATAAAGTCCCAGCTGAGAATGCTGGGAGTTTAAGGGGAAACAATGTGAGGACTGAGATACAGAAATCACAATTTTAGGAGGGGAAACAGGAAGGAGCTGAAGGAGAGGCCAAGGGAGTTGTTACCTTCCGACAACACAGTAACTGGATTTTAGAGTCACCTCAACAGACATGGAAATACCGTGTATTCCAAGCATGTGACAGAAGAAGCAGGACCTGAGTTCAGGGCTAGCCTGACTATAGCGTAAGATCTCTCTCTCTCTCTCTCCCTCTCTCAGTCTGTCTGTCTGTCTCTCTCTCTCTCTCTCTCTCTCTCTCTCTCTCCCTCTCTCAGTCTCAGTCTCTGTCTCTCTCTGTCTTTCTCTCTCTCTGTCTCTCTCTCCTGTCTCTGTCTCTCTCTCTCTCTCATACATACACACACACACCTCATACATATACACACAAGAAAAAGAAATGAGTCACTAAAACTTTGTCATTTGAAAAAAAAGACAAACTCAGAAATTTGCTTTGTATCGTTATTTCATTGTAGAAGCAAGTGAGGAGAAATAGAGCTTCTGAGAGTTATCAACATGTCATCACCGAGGTTTGACGGCGCTGTCCCACTGCACGGTCTGCACCGTCACCGAGGTTTGCCGGCGCTGTCCCACAGCACGGTCTGCACCGTCACCAAGGTTTGCTGGTGCTGTGTAGTTCTCTTCATGCACAGCAACTGGTATTCGCCTCCAGTCTCTCCCAGATGAGAGATTTTCCGCAAAATACTGAACTAACCTTTAAAAATAAATAAATAAAATAAAATAAAAGTGAAATATCTTTAAAAGTAACAGGACAGGAAATGCGACCACACAGCTCCACAAGGATAAAGGATAAACAGTAGCCTGCCTCAATGCCTGCTCCCTCTCTCCAAAGCCTGTGTGTGGTCCGGCTGGGCCTAGAACAGCTTAGAAGGCAGGTTAGCAATCCGGCACAGGCTGGGCCTTAGTACAGCTTAGAAGGCAGGTTAGCAATCCGGCACGGCAAGGTCCTGGCCATCACGCTCGGCACCTGCGTCAATTGAAACAATAGTGAACAAAGTGAAACCATTATTGTCCACTTTTGTATTTTGTCCCCTGTTTTCTCTGGACTACAGATTGACCCAAGGCCTGGGGTATGCTAAGCAAGCACTCTACCACTGAGTAGCATTCCCAGCCTTCCGTTTACTTTTGAGATATTTTTTAAGGTTTATTTTTTAATTACGTGAGTGTGGGTATGTACGCTGTTGTGCCCACCTGTGTGTGGGTGCTCACAGAAGCCAGAGGTGTGGTGTCCCCCCTGGAGCTGGAGGAACAAGCAGCTGGGGGCCGTCCTGTGTGGGTGCTCAGAACTGTACCCGAGTCCTACTCAAGAGTCATCCATGCCTTTAGCCACTGAGCATTCTCTGCAGCCCTTGTCTGTGTTTCTTCAATTTAAGACAGAGCCTCACTAAAGGCCCAAGCTGACCTTTAATTCACTGCAACTGAAGCAAGTCTTGAACTTGGAATCCCCCTGTCTCTACATCCCCAGTGACTGAAATTACAGACCAGAATCACCAGCCCGGCTCTTCCAGATACAATACTCTGCTTTCTGTGAGTCAAGATTACAATATATCTCATTAAAAGGATAAAGGCTGGGGGCTGGAGAGATGGCTCAGCTGGTAAGAGCATTGACTGCTCTTCCAAAGGTCATGAGTTCAAATCCCAGCGCCCACATGGTGGCTCACAACCATCCATAAAGAGATCTGATGCCTTCTTCTGGTATCTGAAGACAGCTACAGTGTACTTACATAAAATAAATAAATCTTTAAAAAAAAAAAGGATAGAGTGGTTTTTTTTCCCTTTTAGCTGGTATTTGTTACTAATGTGAGTAAAGTTCTTGAGCAGATGTATAAAAACTATACTGATTAAACAAAAAAACAAACATTGATTGAAATGGAAAATATGTGCTAAACTAAAACGCAAACTACGTCTTCTCTAGTTTAGGGTCAACCTTAAAAGACACAGAATTACTGGGGGTCTGTCTGTCACTTGTATTTAAAGGCTGGTGACTTCAACAAATAGTTATAATTTAACAAAACCAGCTCCAAAGTAAGAAATGCATTCTTAGGTAGGCATGGTGGCTATAATCTCAGCACCAGGATGTCTGATGCAGAATCATGAGTTCAAGACTAGCCTGAGCTAATACAGAAAACCTGTGTCCTAAAAGGGGGGTGGAGAAAGAGAAAAAAATTCTTCCATTGCCTATATCAATTCAAGGTGCATGATACCCAGCTACAGGTACCAACAGGCTTGTCTGTACTCCCATAGAATGTAGACACACACACACACACACACACACACATCCTTTGATTATTCTTTATGCACCTTTCCCAAGGGATGGTTAGATTTTTCAAAATTAAGGTGTGTTTTTCATTCCCAACGCGCTTCAGAATACGTGAAATCCAATGAAAGTCAAGAGACATAGTTGAAATGCTTCCCTTACTAATATAACCATTCTAGCACCCTGAAATTCAAAGGTAATTGTGGTTGGAGAGTCTTTACTAATATAACCTTTCTAGAAATCTTGGATAGAAGAGAAAGAATCACTAAGTATGAAAGACAATGTCACCCTCACACCAGGCACTCAACAGCCAAATGCCGTAACCTGCAATTCCTTCCACATTACACCTGCAAAGTCTATATAAAGTTCACAAGGCAAAAGTTAACCAGGAAAAATCCTCTGTCCATTTCATCCCTGGGATGGGACTGTGTGTGAAACACCCACAACATCAGCTCCTGCCTTTTTCTGATGTTAAAACCCAGTTTCTCCTCCCAGAGTACCAGTCCCCTGCAACCTAGAGTCTCACCTGCTCTCCTGAGCCGGGCTGTGCAGCATGGGAGCCTTGCCACCCAGATCCATACAGCAGCTGCTTAGATCTTAGCCTTACCTTCACCCAGCCAATACTCATGGGTCAGCACAGTGCCCCTGAAGCCAAAGCAGCAATCTATTTCACATGTTTCTATATGCATTGATAAATTTATGCCTTAAAGCACTAGTAAATTCTACATTTTAAAAGTTTCACTGAAAAAACCTGATGGCCAAAACTAGAAATGATATTCTCAGCCTTCTGGGCCATCTTTTCTAGGAGATACGTGTGCCTTTTTGAGGCCATTCTTAGCTAATACATGGATATTGCCAAAAATTGTATATTCATTGATAGTCTTAATAAATAAATTTTATGAAAGGATATATAATTATTATTGCCTATATTTTGTAGATGAAATAATTAAGAAAATAAGATTACTTTGCCATATTCTCAAAAGACAATACAAAACACAAAATTACCATCTGGAACACTTCCATTGTGCAAAGTTCAATTTTTTTTTTGTTTTTGTTTTTGTTTTTGTTTTTCGAGACAGGTTTTCTCTGTGTAGCCCTGGCTGTCCTGGAACTCACTCTGTAGACCAGGCTAGCCTCGAACTCAGAAATCCTCCTGCCTCTGCCTCCCAAGTGCTAGGATTAAAGGCGTGTGCCACCACTGCCCAGCTGCAAAATTCAAAATTAAAAGGAAAAGCACTAATCTTTATTTAGTATTTAGATATGCACTAAGACTGGGCGTGGCGGCACTTGCCTTTAATCCTAGCACTTGAGAGGCAGGGGCAAGAATATCTCTGTAAGTTAAAGGCCAGCTTGATCTACATTGGGAGATCCATAACAGCCAGGGCACCATAGAGAGACCCAGCCTCGAAAGAAAGAAAGAAAGAAAGAAAGAAAGAAACAAAGAAAGAAAGAAAGAAAGAAGGAAGGAAGGAAGGAAGGAAGGAAGGAAGGAAGGAAGGAAAGAAAGAAAGAAAGAAAGAAAGAAAGAAAGAAAGAAAGAAAGAAAGAAAGAAAGAAAGAAAATGCACTATGAGGTCTCAAATGCTAATTAAAACAATAAGTAAAGTGACCACTGTAATTTCAGAGATTAAAAAAAAATAACAACTCATAGAGAAGTTTTACCCTGCAACATCATATGACTAGAAAGTTTTCCAGTCTGATTTCATCCAGCATTTGAACTCAACTCCATCAAGATCCAAGATGGCGCATGCCACGTCCTCTGTGCTGAGCTATCACAGGTGTGATAGGGTCAGGTGGCAGAGAGAAAGCATTAGTGTAGAATCTTAACAGTAAGGTGAACGGAGGAGGCAGTAAGTCGGATGTAAAGTGAACACATGAAAAAAATTAAATTAAAAAAAGCAAGTTGAAAACATTAGACAATCACATGGTAAGTATTTGAAAAGATCTATAGTGGAAGAAAAAAAAAACCGTTATAATTTAACCTAAACCTCAGGCAAGGTAGAGATGGAGATTTACAGGGGTTGCTGCCCTCGTTTCATCCAAAGAAAAGAGAACTCCCCATTTATCCAGGAAGAGAAATAACTCACACATCCAAAGGAGTTTTTGCACAGGCTAGAAACTGAACCTCTCACAGAGAATTCCATTTTCCTCTAACTGCTTCTCACAGGGGTCTCTTTCTAGAACCAGCCAGAGGGGAGCCAAACAGTATGCTGTTAGAAAAACAAAAGAAAGTCGTGCTACCACACAGGTTTTTAACTCCTTCCAATCATTAGGGCTTTATTGTCCATTTGTTTGTTTGCCTTTCGGTTTCTTCAGCTGGTCTCATGAGGTATCCTGAGTTAGCCTCAAACCCCGACTCCTACTGCCTTGACCTTCCAACCAGGGTTATCTGACTATTAACTTCCTTAATGGAAGTCTTCCTTCCCCGTAAGTTCATAAGCAAAATACTTTCTTGACAAAAAGAAAGAAAAGCACCGACTATCAGGTTATTCTTTAAGTGACCCAGCCCAGCCTTCAATCAACAAGCACTTATCCAGTGGCCATGTGTCACCAGGAACTGCACTAGGACTGGGCTAGGGACAGGGAGATTCAAGGGCTGGGGATTCGCTGATGATGTTTACTCTCTGGTACAGGAAACAGATGGCATCTGTGGCAGCCATGGTACAGGCCCAGGAGACTAGGCCAGCCTACAGACCAAGTTCCAGGACAGCCAAGTCTACCCAGAAAAATGTCTTGAAAAAACAAAGGAGGAGGAGGAGGAAGGAGGAGGGGAAGACATGGATCTGCGGGTTGCCTGCGAGAGAGAAGGAGGGAGGGAAGGAAGGAGGGAGGGAGGGAGGGAGGGAGGAGGAGGAGAACAGGAGAATGGGGGGAGGGGTAAGAGGAGACTTGCTTTAACTAAACATGTAGTTAACTCTACATTTGTTGATATATTTGCTCCAAACTGAGTTAGAGACCATGACCTGTTCGGGCAGCCTAGAACATACACCACTGAAGGAGTTTCAGTCCCTTAGAATAAAATACACTATGGCGTTAAGAGTTCCGAGAAAGCAGGGCGGTGGTGGCACACAGCTGTAATCCCAGCACTTGGGAGGCAGAGGCAGGCAGATTTCTGAGTTTGAGGCCAGCCTGGTCTACAGAGTGAGTTCCAGGGCAGCCGGAGCTACACAGAGAAACCCTGTCTCGAAAAACCAAAAGAGTTCCAAGAAGTGTTAGAGAAGTGTTGAATGCACAAAACAAAGTTTCAAGTGGAACAAAAGCTTGATAAATCACCAGGGCTGGTGTGACCCAGAAAGACTTCTCATTGGGGGCTAATCACAAAGTACACTCTTAAGTGTTTTCCCTAAAATGCACAGAAAGAAATACACTTTACACCACAACCCAATGAAAACGGGCACCGCGGTGTAATTAAAGCTTCGTCATGAGAAACTTACTCTGACCTGAGTTCTGTAGACACTACTCCTTTTCTGCACTTAAAGTGTGTTCTTTAAGCACTAAGTCACAACCTAGAGTGGAAACTTCCACAGCAGAAAGGATTCCTGCACCCAGGAAGTACCTTTCCCACAGGAAAGGGACCTGTCACAAAGGAATAAAATTTTTTAGCAATTGTGCTGACTGCTAACTCTTCTTCAGGGCCTCCCAGTAGTGACCCTGGCAGTGACCTTGACTATGACCTTACACCCAGTGCCATCTCAGGCATACCAAGGAGGAATTCACACCTACCACTTGGCTACTCTATTTGCATTGCAACTTCACCTAAGGCCTCCATCCTCTCTACCATCTCCAGGACTTGATTTTTAAATAGCAGGCTTAAAGCCTGCTGGTATGAGCTTATACTAAGATTGCTGTCGGAGATAGCAAGACAAGAATTCTAGATCATAACTGAATTTTAGGTCCTCAGACTACAATACACTGAGGTTTTCAATTTTATCATTTTTTTCTCAAAATTCAAATGTGACAACTGAAGATTTAGCTAGACTGTCCCTCCCTGAGCACATTGGCACCCAGTTCTATTTTCGAAGTCAGAGCATCTGCCTTTGGTCAGGCTGGGAAGGACCGAGAGGATCACCCAGAGGACGCCGCCGACTTCTCTCCACCATTGCTGTGATTTCTCCTCCTAGGCACCCGACTGCATTAATGTGGTTTTCGTCATAGTCACAGCGATCTGAAAGGCAGTCATTTGGCAGTGGCTGCACACACCTAAGCAGTCTCAGACGAAGTGTGTCTGCCATCACCAGCTGCGTGGACACACTGTTGACATCGCTCTGCTTGTTTAAGGAGACGATGGAGTTAAGACCAACACCGAGAGACAAAGATATACAGTTCCTCTCATGTTTGAGTAAAATTGCTATACCAAGACATGCTAATCGTCTGAAGCGTATGGGGAATGGACTGAGAAGTGACTCGGTAACAGATGGGGGGGAAATGAAAAGTTGTATGGACTGATGAGGCGTTCAAAGGCCACAACATGCTTGGGTCTCCAGCTACACTGCTGTACTTTACCCCAACCCACATTATTTTACCCTCTACTCCTAAGAATGGGGTGGAATATTGGGGTTCTTTTTCCCCATATAGTGTATAACTAATGTCTTTAATTTAGACCACAATAGAGGGATTTCTGGACTGGTATGGAAGACCCTGCTTTACAAGCAGGTTTGAGCCCACCCCAGTATCAACAATCCCAGTAGGTATTAAGAGCCGCTTTCTGGTAGATTTTCACTCCCTCTGGGGTCTGTTGCTTGGTTCGTTAGGGAGGGAGGGTGTTCTTCTAAAGAGTGTTAGAAGGCCTTTAATGCTGTAAGCTAACGTTAGAGTAGATCTGTTTCGACCACGCCCACCAGCAGCACTATGCCAGGAATTAGCATTAAGGTAAAGTCGCGAACCTGAGCAGGCGTCATTGTCCACACTGAGATCTTCTGACAGACGGAGAGAGTACACCAGTTCTGAGCGTGGCCCGTGGGCTTTTGAGAACCTGTTCATCACCAGGCTTTAAGCAGATCTAATTGTTCATCTTCTGGTGCCAGAGATTAAAATGCTTGAGTAGCTTTAGCCCTTTTGTAAAATTTTGATAACAAACTGAGCCCGGGTTACTCTTCCACCCAGACTGTGTAGAGAACGGAATTCACTCACTAGGAATCGCTCCACTTGGCTTCCAGAGTACTGAGTAATCACTGGGTCAGATTTGCAAAAGCCAGGCTTTCTCCTTTTACTCAAAAGCCACAGGGATTGCTTTGTTATGGCAAGAGGGGAGGTGGAGGTGTAGGGGTTTCCTGTGATTTCTGGTAACTTATGGGAACTGTTGAATTCCGAGGCGGGGCGGGGCGGGGAGGGGGGCAATGCAAGGGTTGTGGAGGAGGGTGGTTTCCTCGGATCTGAGCTGTTGTAGCTGGACTGGGGGCTCTGCCCGAGAGCTAGCTGAGAAGAAAGGGCAGAAGGCAGCTGGGCGGAGGCAAGGCTCAGTGCTGGAACTGCGGTGACCTAGGAGACCAGGGGACCCGGGACCGCCCAGGGAGCCCCACACTGCCCCCTCCTCGCGGAGCAGAGCAGCGGTTTGGCTGTGGCTCCCGAGGCTCACACACCCCCTAGCGCCTCACCTCCCAGTGCAATTTTGACCACTGTGTCCCCAGCTGGCCGCCTAAGGCCACGGCCAGAGAGAGCGGAGAGGCCCACGGTGGGGGCGGGGGAGGCGGTGTGGAGCCGTGTCATTTCCACCAACTGGGCTCTTTCCTGACCCAGCCGCTCATCTGTCACGGCTGTCTCGTTCCTGTTATTTACATCTGTCTTTAGCATTCTAATTACTCGCTTTATTACTTTAGCCTGGAGGAATCCTGTAAAAAACAACGGAGATGAGGATCCTAACCACACAATAAAACTGCCCAAAATCCCCGCCGCACATTATACAGAGCACTTGAGAATATTTGTGCTGTTCTATGACCTCAATATGTCCTTAAATTGATCTTATTATATCTTTCTTTCTCCCTTCTCCATCTCTGTTGTGTGTGTAATGAACTCTTTTAAGGTGTGGACGTGCGAGAGAAGACGCTGTTTCAGAAATGATGGGAAAGATTATTCTTGGGGGTGGGGGTGGGGGGCAAGGAGGAGCAGAAGGGCTTGGGACGCCCCTCCCCCACCCCTAAACTCCTGGTTTCATTTCCACTCTAATAGAGTGGCGCCTTCCTCACACCCAACCTTCTAAGCTGGAGGAATCTCAGAAATTTAGAGGGGAGAATAAAACCCCTGATGTCTTTCATTATGTGCATTAATCTCTGAATCCTGGGAAGGTCTCAGGAGGGAATGAATTTAGAGTAGAAACAGAAGAGGGAATTCAGAAATTATGGGGGTTTGATTTTTTTAATGTAAGAGTTGAAGGGGAGATGTAACTAAACCCCTAGTAGCAAGATCCACTGATAAAGTCAAGACTGACATCTAAAGGAGGCATCAACAACCCCCACCCCACCCTGAAAATCTAAAGCAGGAGTGCCAGTCTCTAACTGTTATTTATTCTTGCCAGTGGAATTATTGTTGCACTCAGTTGCAATTTTCTGGCTGTGCTAATGGTTTTCTTTATTGTGTTACACTAACATAATCTCCTCCTGAAAGAAAATGACAAAATATATGGATTTTTAGATGAATAACTGAGATAATTTATTGGCCTTTATTCTCTTCTGATGGGGTTTTTGATAGATAATGTAATAACATGTACATAATTAAGCGGGTTTGCTGTACCTCAGTCAAAATAGGTTCAAGGGCAGCATCTCTGACTCCAGGCCTAGAGTTTTCTCAATGGGGAATAAAGAGGTAGATCTCCTGAAGTAGGTACTAAACAGGGGCAGAGCTATGAAGAAGGAAGCTACACTATAGAGTTCTCCCACAAATGATACCGGGTCATATTTGGCCCATTTAACATTCTTTCTCCTAAGAAAGTTCAGCAAAAAAAACACACACAAAAAAAAAAAAATCAAGAAGAAAAGAGAATTCAAGACAACACAGGTCTTCCTGGAGAAGTGAATGGCTTACTCTTAGTCAGGGTGTGAGTGGGTCATAGAAAACCTCCTTCAGACTCAGAGCTGCTGTCCAAGGAACTAGAAGCCTTATAGGAAATCATTGCTTGCGAACTTGGTCACCCAATGCCCCTTAGCCCTGGTTGCTGGGGGTTGCCCATTGAAGGCAGGGTGTGCTTGCTCTTCCAAACTCATCTAAATTACATCAATAACAGAGCGCAGTCCTTAATGAGCTCTCAACTTTAAAGACTTGAAGGATATTAACAAGCCACTTGACAAATGGTGCTTAGAAGCACATTAAAGACGCTGCTAATGGAGCGCATAATGACGGCTAATTTTCGATCAGATATAAATTAGAGCCCCAACAGTTATTTGCCTTAAGGACTTTATGTAAATGATTCTGTTCTGTATAAACTGAAAAGCGAAGAGAGCCCTGCTAGCTTAGCCATCCTTGTGGTTATGATTAATACATCTACAAAGGAACTGGGCAGGGACAACTGACGGCATTTCCATCCACAAGTCAAGGTATTTGAGTAGTAAAAGTAAACCTGCATCCGTGAGTGTTTCTTTAAGAAAAAGCATAAAAGAGTACTTGATGCCTTCTTCAACAGAGCTAGAGTGTCATAGAAGGAGAATATCTTGTTCATTCTTTCTTTTTCTTCCCCCAACACTTTACACCTGAGACCCAGGATAGCTACACTGTTCTGTTCTTCCCCGGAAGTCCAATCTGTCTCACATGATGTTCAACCAATGTCACCCCCATAACTGGGATCTAAGCTTCATGCATCACTTTTTTAGGATCCTGTGAAATTTAGTTTAATGTGAAATTGTTGGAGATTGGGTTTTCCCTAGCTTGGCATGCAATTCACACTCTGTAGGAGTGCTGGAGAGGACTGGTGTGTAAGGGGGAGGGGGAGGAGCAAGTGCCTGAGAGCATACCTGAAAGGCCAGACGAGGTCTAGGACTCGGCTAGGAAAGGGGTTGGGCTTTGGGTTTGTTTGACTCCTCGCTGACTCGTGTGGCCTGCAATGCTCCTCTGCATCCACACAGTAGACAAGCAAGCCTTAAGGGGCCCCATGAATGGCTGTGTAGCCTGACTCAGCTGTTTGTTCCTCCTAGCAGCCTGGTCCAGCTCTGATGGCCAATGGGAAGCTAGTGGGAAGGGCATCCTAAGTTGTTCTCTCCATCCAGTTTCTGCTGGTAGCCATGGATTAGAAGAAGGCTGTGTCTGAAGCTAGATCTCATGACACTTCATGCATCTGGATACCACCATCTCCTGGAGGAGGCAAAACACTGGAGAACTGGATGCATATAAATGAATTTGCAAAACCTGGGAAGCACTCCTGCTCGGCCTTGTCACAGCCTGTTGATTGTAAATCACAAACAAAATCCCAGCCTTACCCCAACTGGGAAGCCAAACAGTGTTACGTCTCTGTGTGGCTTCTCAGTCTTCTAAGTGATTCTATGTAGACTTGGGTGGGATTATTTTTATATGCAACTCGTGAATGGTGCTAAAGCTGATGAAGAAATTCTGTTTCAATAAGTGGCACAAGCTTTTAAGATTTCCTTATCTGTCTGAGATAAGAGGGGAGGAGGAGAGAAAAGGTGAGGGATTTGGTACTAAAGAGACTTCTAGTCTGATTAAACCATTCTGTCCTGCAGTAACTGTTACTCAATGTCGAGGAGTTAGTGTGGTGGGGGCAGGATGCTCCCGGCCATCATTACTAAGTTGTGAAATAGCTTCCAACTAAGGCACAGTAAACATGATTGCTCTGAGTTTCTATGAAATCTGACAGCTCTCCCTTCCAAACCCCCGACCCCAATGACAACTATTTCTCCTGATAAAAGGATGCAGGACAAATATCTGGACTTTTTCCCACCCACTAGTTCCTAAACTCCTAAGTCTATAACAATAGGAGAAGCCTCCAATTTCACTCTGCCTTGGATCATCATATAATCTGATGACAAAATCAGACAGGGAAGCTATATTTTTGAAAAAAAAAAAGAAAGCTATTAAAATCACAATGTGAATAACAAACCGTGGAATTTTGGTCTCACCTGGTTTGGAGAAGGTGGCTGAGTCTTTTCCTAGTGGGAAGCAGTTGTTTATCACATTTCAGTTCAGAGAAGTCCCCTTCCACCTGCAATGGAACCATCATGTTGGACCATCATGTTGGGGATACTTTAATTTTCTTTACAGCAAACCAACAATTATCAAAACTAATTACAACTTATGGGGGGAGCATTTTGGCTCCTCGCCTCACAATCTTGAAATGGAAGGCTCTGGCCACTGCAAGGAAGCCCTGTATCATTGGGACTATTTCCTGGTTGTTCATCTGCATTCTAATAGTAACCCAGGGAGGTGGGAAAAGGGTCATCCTTTCCCCCTCCCCCTCCAAGTGAATCCTAGAAGGGGGAGGCGGTGTTTTACTGAAAAAAAGAAAAGCAGTGTGGAGTGGGAAGTCAATGAAATTATTTAAGAAACGGAAGAATGAGCTAGAATGGTGGTACATTTAATCCCAGCACTTGGGAGGCAGAGGCAGGTGGAGCTCTGTGAGTTCAAGGTCAGTCTCGGCTACATAGTGAGACCCTGACTCAAAAAACAAAAAGGGAGGGAGGGAAGGAAGGAAAGAGAAAGAAAGAAAAAAGGAAGGAAGAAGGGAGGAAGGGGAAGGAAAAGAGGGAGAGAGGAAAGGAGGAAAAAGGGAAGGAAGGAAGGAAAGGAAGGAAGGGAAAGAGAAAGAAAGAAAGAAAGAAAGAAAGAAAGAAAGAAAGAAAGAAAGAAAGAAAGAAAGAAAGAAAGAAAGAAAGAAAGAAAGAAAGAATTAAGAGTCTCTCCAACAATGCTGTGACTAAAACCTCTCAGGGCTGCAAGACATGACAGAAGAAAACCCAAGTCACCCACCAGTCTCTCTGAACTCCCTCCCTCCCTCTCTCCCTCCCTCATAACAGAGCTTGCTGAAGAGCACCAACACAGGTTCCTCCCAAACTGTCCTCCCAGGTGGAACCAAATACCCTAACTTACCTGTTAGAGGCAGCTCACCTTCTCTCACAGACTCCAGAATGTTGACGAGGGGAGAAAAACAGTTGCCTTCATCCTGGTGTCAAGTGAAGAAGGACTCATCTTCAGAAACCCACCCAAATAAAACCAGAAGCAACAAGTTAGCTGACCTGCCCCCACCCCCACCCCCACCCCCAAAGACAATATAAACTGTGGAGATTGAGCCCCTAAAGCTCTCAACCAAGTACTCTGAAAAGAACCTTTTAGCTAACTGAGATCCCTTATTCCTGCTGATCACAACTGCCAACAGTGCTTTCCAGTCTTCGGAGAGGCAGGGATGCGGTTTACCTTTGGAGTTAACACTGTTGCACTTGAACAACACCGTTGGTTTCTGAATAAGGACGGGATGAGCAAGCAAGGATGCCTGTAACAGATAAAAGTCGAAGACTGGCAGACACACTGGGGACAAAGATAAAACCAGACCCGAGTTCAGCCTCCGGCGGCAGCGGTGGCGGCGGGCAGCGGTGGAGCACGTCTTTAACCCAGCACTCTGGGAGGCAGAGGCAGGCGGATTTCTGAGTGGTCTACCCAGTGACTTCCAGGACAGCTGGAGCTACACAGAGAAACTCTGTCTCGAAAAAAAACCAAATCCAAAAAAACCAAACAAAAACAAACAAACAAACAAAAACCCAAAAACAAACAAACAAACAAACAAAAAACAGACCTGCGTCTTCAGTATCTACACTAGAAGGATATTAGAGTAAGAAGAGATTCCACTCAAGTCTGAACTTTCGCAGTGGTGGGGGTGGGGTGCTCTCTGTATGCATTTCTGAGATCCCATCCTTGTACACGGGATTATGTGAACATAACCCAGGGGAGCATTTTGTATGAAAATATGAGTTGAAGTAGAGGCCTTTAGTACCTGACTCTCTGGATGACTTCAATCCAAGCCTGCAAAGGATTTGGAGAGCTTTGCCATTCCTCTACACCTGCTTCTACTTCTTGTAAAGTGATTTGGCTTGAGTGCCCTTACAACCCAGGCCTGACTGTGTCACACTAATCACCACAGGGAACAGTCACTCCACTCCCACCCCAGCACAGCTAATCACAGCCCCCTGGAGTTGACAACTAGGAAGGCCAGGCAAATCAGGAAAGCTTGCCTTTACATCCCGGGCCCTGGGTTGCTGCTGAAATTTCAGCATAAGATGATCAGTTTTTTGGAAGAAGGGTTCTTCCACCACTTACACCTCCATGCTAGACCAACAAGTTCTCAACCCAGTGAGTGTAGCCAACCAGGAGCACAGGACAGTGAAGCCCAGTAGTCTTTTCTTTTTTTTCTTTTTTCTTTTTCTTTTTTTTGGGGGGGTGGGGTGGGGGTGGGGGCTGTCCTGGAACTCACTCTGTAGACCAGGCTGGCCTTGAACTCAGAAATCCGCCTGTCTCTGCCTCCTAGAGTGCTGGGCCCGGCTCCTGGTAGCCTTTCTTCTCTCAGTGACTGAGCCTGCCAACCTTCATCATGAGGATCTTCCAAGAACACAAACTGCAGTAGGAGAAGCCCACCGGTGGGTATGTTGATTTACAGTTTTAAGCCTTTTAATAATTTACAAATGCATTTGCTCTCAAGCCTGGACAGGGAGAATGGCACCTCATAGTCATTTCAGAAGTAAGCTGGCTTCGTACAAAAATATCAGTTCTCATAGGACGATAGTTCTCATTGTCTTCCTTTTGCAAATTGTTCAGGAAGACAGGCAAAGGACAAGCGAACACCAAAGCCCTTGTTGATGATGCTCAAAACAAAACCACTCACCAATATACCCGAAAAAGACTTTGAGTCCATTCGCAGGGTCCGAAAACTGGAAAAATTAGAGGATAAAGAGAAGCATGGTACTGATAAACATAGGAACAAAAATTTAAGGACGTGCTTTAGACCCCGTGGAAATGTGAAGGGACACTGACGCTCTCAGCTACAGCCCAGTAGGGGGAGGGAGCTTAGCTCGCCCGGTGACAGGTGGAGTAATGGCTGCAGACCCGGTGTGGAGTGGGGGCGGGGGCGGCTGGGCAGGGATGGGGAGCAGTAATTACTAGCCAAGCTCACCCGCCTCGCTACTTTACAAGGACCCGGATTCTTTCTGCGGATCCAGCTGCGCACCAGGGACTGCAGCTCTGCTTCTCGGCCTCCGGGCATCCCAGAGACTGACTGGGGGTGGGGAGCAGGCTAGGGAGCGCTCACCCGACATTCCTAAAAGACTTCTGAACTATTACCCAGGGCAGAGCGGTAAAACAGAGGAGCAGCAACAGCCAGTCCATAAGCCCTTCCCTGATAGTCCCCAACCACCAAGGGAGTTGGCAAAATTGAGCGTCAGACCGAGGCTTGGGAGAAGAGCCAAGAAGTCCTTTGCAGAGGACTGACACCTGGCCACTAAGAAGGGAAAACAAAGCGGATCTCAATGTGTTCCCACCATCTTCCCTCTCTGACCACAAAAGTGCGAACACCCTCCTCTCTCCCACGCCCCCAGAGACCGTGCATAAGCCCCCTGGGACTCCAGAGCCTTGAAGTTAAGTGTCCACCCAAGGGTCTCCTGGAAGGGGCGGAGAGGAGAGAGCCGGGTGGGAACGAGGGTGGGCACCTCTTCCCGCCGCCTCCCTCTGGCAGGCTGGAAGCCTCGCAGAGTCTGGGATTTTTTTTTTTTTTTTTTTTTTTTCAGAATAATTGATGGGTCCAGTTCTCCAGAGCTTTCCCGGGGAGAGCAAGGCAGACCGCGCTAGAATTTAAATAGACGTGATTAGTAAAATGCAAGGGAGTAAGGATCTGGGGCTCTCTTTCTTGAGGGATTCTGGCTGTGCGCCTGGCAAGGCGACCCAGGGCTGGGGGGGGGGGGGGTGGGAGGGGTGCCCAGACCTAGTGAAGGCTCCCTCGCCACTGGAGAGTGGCTGTGTTTGCTGTCCTCCCTCCGCTCCCAACTGTGCCACCGCACATCCCCGGACCCTGTAACGAGAAGAGAGGGTTTGGGGCTAGTGGAAAACACAACCCAAGGTGCACACCGCAAGGTGTCCGGCCCGCAGGATGGGGCGAGGATATTGATTCCATGGCGCCCAAGCCGTAACCTTGGAAAGAGAAGAAAAGCTGCGTTGGCGGCGGCTATGCGCGCCCCGCCCCGCCCCGCTACTTCTTCCCACCTTTTTTCTACTCCGTCCTGGCCGGAGAACCCCGCTTCAGGCTGCTGATTCTGGAACTTAGGGCGTCTTTTCACTTACTGGCGCTCTGAAAGGTCCCCTTCTCAAAGTGACCCGCGCTGGGGGGAAACCTTCGCCGCCATCCTCTCCCACATCCCTAGTCCATCGATTTGTTCCTGCACAGGGGGCTGTGCATTTTTATAACATCTACAGCCAATTAATATTGCATCAACTCTATTTTTTTAAACACACACACACACACTCACACACACACACACACACACAAGCTCTAGAATACCCTATCAATGCCATCTATTATTCACGGAAATGTAATTGGAGACCCAAGATAATGTGTGTTCCGGGGCAATGGAGGAAAACAGAGTCGTGACAATATTTCAGAAAGGAAGGGGATCCGAGGGTATCTAATATTTAATTTCAAGTCTGTGGTTTTATAATTCGAGATTAAAAGCAGTCACGTCTTTGAAGCTAGACAGTTGGTATAAATGTACAGTTAAAATATTCTATTCCTCGGTCCCTCGACAGAGCTCTCCACTCGTCCCAGGCTTCATTAAATTTTTATTATCATCCCAGACTAGAGCAGGGAATGAGAGGGAAGACCGTCCATCTAATTGCAATTGATAAAAAGAGCGTGCAAGCTAGAGAACACTCTTAGATTTCCCCCTCATTTTAATATATTAACAACCGTTTTCTTCACATAGCCAGGCTCTCACAGACCTGTGATACACAGTCACATCATCACACGGATTCGGTTTCCACCTTCCAACATGCATGGGGCTTCATCCTCTTTTTCTGCCCTTTGGCAGACCTGGGGGCTTGGTGGAAAGGGGGCGGGGAGGGTAGGAGAAGCTGGATACAGAGGGTGAGGCTAGATGAAAAAACAAACAAACACAAAACAAAACAAAACAAGTGACACCAGCTCATGAAGCCTCTGGTGAAGAGATGAACTAGAGACAACATGTGCACAGGACTGGATCTTCCTGTAGCAAGATGAAAGCACAGTGGTACCCGAGCTAGATTCTCAGACCTGGGTCGCCCTTTCAGCAGTCCTCCACTGTGGACATAAAAGGAAAGAGTAACGTTTTTACTTTATCTTTCTGACTGCTGCCTCCTCCTCCTCCTCCTCCTCCTCCTCCTCCTCCTCCTCCTCTCTCTCTCTCTCTCTCTCTCTCTCTCTCATGCACACACACACACACACACACACACACACACACACACAGAGAGAGAGAGAGAGAGAGAGAGAGAGGCTGTCCTCTTGTGCTCCTAACCTGACTGTCACAGCAGTGACTGTAGCTGTTTGTGTTGGTATTGTCCTGGAGCCACAGTTCAACAAGGGTGCTTTAAAATCTCTCTCTCTCTCTCTCTCTCTCTCTCTCTCTCTCAACTGGTGTAAACAAACCTTTTCATCTCCAGGCACAGGAAGTACAGAATAAAACCCACAGTTTGCTTTCTGAACTGTTTCCTATTATCACACTGCCACTTAATTTTATTTCTATTCTCTCCAAGTTAAATAGAGAGACTGGCTCACAGGGGGCCGCCTTGTGCCTACAGAGCGCGGATGTCAAGCAGAGAGACTTGCCGTGCAAAGTTAATTTCAATTCCCGGGGAGGATTTCCCATTCTGGCTGGCTCTGACCCACAGTAATTAGCTGAGATAACTAATGATTACTTACTTATTCCTTTTGTAATTATCTGGATTTAATAATTCGCTGTGTAATTTATTAATTCACTCATAATAGACTTTCAGTACTAGGAATGACTCTTTTAAAGGGGCGAAGCAGGGGAAATTTAGCAATATTTTTCTGAATGCTATAAATCTGTCTCTTGACAAATGTAGATTTTAGGGATATCACAGCCAACCAGGAACCTTTGTCCCCTTGCAGTCTCCACCTAGCCCTGCTTTCTGTGGTAGCTCCTCCCTTCACAGCAGCTACAGGATAGAATGAAGTTTAACACTCTAGGGTGCATTCTTTGCCTAGAGTTAGACATCACTTGGGTCACGTAATTGCAGAAACAAGTTTCTAAGCCTTTATCATGACCTGCCTAAAAAGTTTGAGGCTTACCCTCTAAACAGAATGTTTTATAAAATAGGGCAGGGCTTTCTGTCTTCCAGTGTTCTTGCCCCGCCCTCCTCAAGAGATTTCCCAATACATAAAAAATTAATAGACTCATCTGAAGTTTGAAATAAAACATTTTAGCATATCGCACCCCAGTTCAATTATCTGGGGAAAAAAAATCACAGAAACTGAACTTGAAAAAAAAACCAATCATATACTATTATTTCTTTTTCCTTTAAATGTTATTTTCCTATTTGCTTCATTTTGTTTTGAAGTAGGGTTTTGTGGCTGACCTGGAATTCACTGACTAGCCCAGGGTGGCCCCAAGCTTGCAGCAGCACCCCTGCCTCAGCTCTGCCCACATGCAGAAGAGGTTATAAGTGCAAGCCATCATGCCTGCTTTTCACTTACAAATGCGTTGTATATAAAATAAGAGAGAACTTTCTAGATTTTAATTAGTTTATTCAAACTTTCGTGTCTTTATTATTTTTCCTTAAGCAATGTGTTGATGAAATCGACAACTTCCAATAAGCAACTATATTCTTCCTGGACAGTATAACACTGTATGATAGAGAGTTCTTAAACATCAATAAGTGCATTGTGATGTGTTGTTTTGCTTTCTGCTTTTTGTGACAGGATCTCACTATGTAACCTGAGATGGCCTTGAACTCTCCATGTATCCCAGACAGGTTTTAAACTCTTGATTTTCCATCTTAGTCTCCTGAGTTCTATAATTACAGGGGAGCACCACGATGCCCCATCTTACTGATTTGTTTTTCATTTTAATGTTGATTTCTAGGGTTATATACACAAAGCAATCTAATCATTTGCTTTTACAGAAGTTAACAAAAAGAAACTAGACAGTTCTGAAACATAAGATTTAGGATCACTAAGTGGGCTGCTAAGTCAGTCCATAATATATCTCTTTGCAGTAAGATAGCAATTGTGTTCTTGAGGGAAAATACAAAATTAGTCATGAATGCTGATAGCTTTGATTGATATGGCAAAGACTTCAGACATATTCTGCTGTATATTCATGAGTACACTGAAAATCAATACCAAATGAATATTTCTCAAGAATTTGCTTAATTTAGTCTATTCTTACCTTTGAATTCTTCATTAAGTCCAACTTTCTTCTCTCCAAATCTTTGGCTTTGTATAACTCTGCAACTCTCACTAATAAAAGCTTTCAGAATGTATTTGCTTTTTTAAAAATTCTAATGTTTCCATAAAACACACCTTTAGCAGTCTCTTAATAATGAAAGGACAAATGAGCTGACAATGTGATATAGTTTTAAAAATTCAGGAATATAAGAACTTGGTAAATTAGAGGGAAATATGGGACTTCAGTCTTAACTATTGAAGTAAAAATTTCTCTAATCCATAAGAATTTTGGCTATGCATGCATATGTGTAAGTTGCCTTATACTTCACATGATCCAAGAAAACAAAACATCTATTTTATCTCTGTTCAAAAAATATTTCTCAGCTTACTGCTTTTGTGTGATTACACTGAGAGATGGCTTATTCGTTGTGCGAAGACACTAGCACACTAATTAATCTGTTATCTAATTCTTCTCTTACTTACAATGAGCAAATCTTCATTACTTAAAACCCACACATGAGAAGACAAAAATTATTTCTTATGGAAATCCCTCCTCCAGATCAGAAAGTGTGATATGCTACACATTCAACTTATTCCTCTCATTATCCCTAGTCTGAAATGGGGGCGGGGATAATAAATAAATAAAAACAAGTGAAAAGTTCTTTAGCAGGTTAGCTGTTGGAGCACTCCCAGCTCAACGCCATGGTCACTGGCCATGGTGCTGAAATCGCTTTGCAGACTCTGTGTGTGTGTGTGTGTGTGTGTGTGTGTGTGTGAGAGAGAGAGAGAGAGAGAGAGAGAGAGAGAGAGAGAGAGAGAGAGCTCAGCTGTTAAGAGCAATGACTGCTCTTTCAGAGGTCTTGAGTTCAATTCCCAGCAACTACATGGTGACTCAAAACCATCTGTAATGTAAACGTCTTTTGGTGTATCTGAAGACAGCTACAGTGTACTCACATAAATAATAAATACATATTTTTTTTAAAAAAGACAGAACTTTCTGCCCTCCTACACACAGGATCAAACCACCCCAATGTCACTGTTACATTTACAGTTTCTTCTCCTAAAACACTATATGCCAGTGTTGTTGTCTTCCAAACCTATGAATGCATTTCATTCAATATAAATGGACAGTTGGATCATTTACTTTATTTCAGTCATAGAAGAAATGGTCTCTCCATGCCATGTGCCATCTAATGTCTATAACTATTTTTGCTGTGTTTGGAAATAATCAGTAATCCAAAATTGGGCCAGTATAACAATTTTCATATATTTGTGGGCTGTTTTTTTTTTTTTAGCTTCTTCCAAATAGAGATACTTCATGACAGTTTCATATGGCAAAGACCAATATAGTTAAGAAGAGTTACCTTCAGAGAGTGTGTTTAGGACAAGTCAGTACCTGCCTCTTTCTTCTTGTTTAATCTATACATTAATATAGTACTCTCATGCCAATTAATTCCATGAACTATGGATGGTGTAAAAATGCAAATCATAGTCTTAGTAGGAAAAAAAAAGTTGAAAGGCCAATACATTGCCTAACTATTGTGAAGGACTTGAAAATTATTATAATGGAAGAGGAATTATCTCAAAGTAGGATTAGAAAAACAAACAACCACGCCAAGTGGGCAGAATCCCATGGCCACATCAGTGTTTAATTGACTTCCTCTAGTTCCTGTGCCAGACAAAGTCACAAAAAGGGGCAAAATTTTGTTCCTTTTAACCACCCAGGATTTTCCTCAGCCACACCCTGTCTATTGCAATAATATTAGTTCCCTGAAAGATTATGGGAAATAGAAAAGACAGAGGACACCAGGAGACAATTTATTCACCTGCCAGAACCCCAGGTGCTCTCTACTATGGCCTGTGTGTTGATTTCCAGGACAGACTAAAGATCTGAGAACTAGGAAGGTTGAACTCTGCTCCCTGCTCACCAAGTCCTGCCCCCACAGTTGCCACACCCAGCCTCCCACAGCTACTGAAATGTGGGCTGAGTTCCTTTCTTCCTTTGCCCCATGGGAGATGGGGGTGGGGGGGGGATGGCTGAAATAGTTTCCTTCTGACCTTGGCTTTGTAAGATTCTCTTTACAGAATTATTTCAAGTCTGGAGAAAGGATTCCAGAGGAACTATCTGGAGCCAGACACCATGATTTCATCTAAGCTAAAAAGCAAAGTGCCCTGTGAGATGATCCCTGACCATTAACATGATATTATAAACCCTCTTGTTCTTTTATCCTTTCCCGGGGAGTTGCCTCTTACACAAACCAAGCCACATTTTAATAGTGGCCACTCTCTGTGCTCCTGTCTTTTAAAAGAATCAGCACCAAAATAATTCCCACATAAATGATTAAAAACTGCATCACGTTTTAAAAGTCATTTAATATTAATAGCATATTTTAATGAAAAAAGCAGCATACTTTGCCAGTAAAACATTAAAATCATCTCTTCAATGAAAGACAATGAAACAACACCCAAAATAACTTAATACATTACTGTAGTAAATAATCCATTAACAAAAACAAGAAATGAGGTCATATACAGAACTCAGAACTTTGGAGAGCCTCAAATGGATCAGCAGTTACAGCAAATTCTGTAAGAATATATTTATATGTGCATCATTTTGAATGAAATATTTACAATAGATAAGGTACCAGTCGCTTTGTACCTATTTTTGTGTGTGTGCCCCAAAAGGATTCTACCAAACACTGTGAATTTACAAGCAGTGCACTGTCTTTCTTATAGTTCCAAAATTCTCCTCCTACAAACAAACCTCCTAAAAGGAAAAACTGAAGGATTCCTATAAAGGTCAAAATGTAGCAACAAAGCAATTGAAAACTGGGAGATTGAAATACCTTGGTGCAATCCTAGAATCCGGCCGACTAAGCACTAAGTGGAGAACGCACCTAAGGCTGGAGGATGTAGTGCTCACCAGTCATACCTCCAACTGCTTCTTCTCTTCCGTTAGAGATGTGTACGTGTGTCTGTGTGTAGGCATGGAAGGTGAGTGAGAGAGCACGTGCGCTTCGCTTCGGGGACAATGTGGGAATCCCCATTAAATATGTAACGAAGTAAACAAGACTTGGGACAGTGAATCAGGTCTACACGATTAAGACATCAATTACCGAGTGTCAGCTCACAAATTAGAACACGACCAGTTTAAAACAAAGGGAAGAAACAATCTTCATTCAAAGTGAGAATATACAACTAGGCCAAAGAGAACACAGGCTAAGTGTGAAGCTGTAAAAATCCAGGAAACTCATCAAACAAAACAAAACAAGAACAAAAAAAAAAAAAAAAAAGAAGAAGAAGAAGAAAGAAAGAAAGAAAGAAAGAAAGAAAGAAAGAAAGAAAAATGTTTGAGCATCACTAGCCATACATATCCGCCGGTTTTATTTTTCAAACTAAAGAAGTTTAATTAATTAGGATGTGCACAAAATTAAGTTGCCAGAGAGATAAATTAATAATTTACAGAAGGTTGTACGGCAATAATCTAATAATAGCTGTCAAGATCAGTGAACACAGCAGACGCAACTCCTTCCCTAAGTATTAACACTTCAGAGAAGGATAAGAACCACAATAAAAATATATATATAATATACAGTGTAAATGCAGAAAATCTGCCATCTTTTTTTTTAATTCAAAATACTTTAGCGATGTCTCTATCATATCACATTAAGTATCAACTCTAGCTTCGAGTTTCAGTCCTGAATCAATTTCTATTTCTGAAAAATAGCTGCAAAGTGTACGTTTAAACGTGAACAAGGTGACATCTGTAAGAATAAAAACAAATCTTACTTGCTCATTCTTGCGGGGTTTTCAAAAGCTTGTCCCTCTGCCTTCCTGTTGACAGCCAGCTCCATGCTTCCCCTGCTGAAGCTGAGCGGCGAGGTGCAGTTAAAGGGGACAGACCTGCTACAACTTGACAAATTTCTTTCGTGTTGTGTGGTTTTGCTTTTTCGTCACTTTGCGAAACCGGTTCACAATCTCTCTGATTTGGGCTCAGCTTCTTGCTTCTTTGCTCCTGGCTTGGTCTGGGTTCACATTTACCGGAATTGTTTCTGATAGCCAAAGTAGAAAGAAAGGAGGCAGGAGAGACAAGAGGGGGTAAGGAAAGAGGGGGGGGGAAGAGGACGAAGGGAAAGGGCCATCCCTGGAGAAGGGTCCCTAAATGCCGGCAGAGTATTTCATTCTCTTCTGTTTCTGCCTCTGGTTGCAGAACCAGACGCGCACCACGTTTTTCTTGAGATCGAGCTTCTCAGCGATGGCCGCGATCTTCTCCGAGGAGGGCCTGGGCTGGATGGCGAAGTAGGCTTCCAGCGAGCGCTTTTCGGGTGCCGCGATGGACGTACGCTTGCGCTTCTTCTCCGCGCCATTGAAGAGCTCCGGCTTGGTGAGCTTCTCGCGGTGGGATTTCTCTGCTTCCTCCAGCCACGCCTGCAGGATGGGCTTGAGCGCGATCATGTTGTTATGCGACAGCGTGAGAGACTCAAACCTGCAGATGGTGCTCTGGCTGAGCGAGCCCACGCCGGGGATCTTGAGGTTGGCCAGCGCCGAGCCCACATCTGCCTGGGTCACTCCCAGCTTGATGCGTCGCTGCTTGAAGCGCTCGGCAAACGCCTCCAGGTCCCGCGGGTCTGCATCCACGTCGCTCATGCAGCCCATGTGCGAGGGCAGCCCGTGCGCGTGGGCCATGCTCAGGGCTGCTTGGTGCATGGGGTTCATGGTGGCCATGTGCGGTGCGTGGGCCGGAGTGGATACCACTGTGCCGTCGGGGCCCGCCATGGCTCCTAGGGCCAGCCCGGGGCTCAGGTGCTCCAGCAGCTCTCCCTCCAGCGCCTGGTGCGGCTGGTGGTGGTGGTGATGGTGGTGATGGTGGTGGTGGTGGGTACCAGCCAGAGCGGACGGGTGCGAGATGGGCACAGACGAAGAGGAGGCGGCCGACGTGCACGGGATGGTGTTCATCGTGTGGTAAGTGGCGTCCGGCTTGAAGGGACTGTGGTGGGGCGGATGGTGGTGGTGGCTCTTACTCTGGGAAACGATGTCCACGGCGGCCAGAGCCTCGGCACGGGCCAGCAGACTCTCATCCAGCCCGCCGAATATATTGCTCTGCAATTGTAAGTAGAAGGCACACATTACGCTCAGCAGGGAATTGTGCGCGCTCTCTCCGGAAGCCCCCGGCCCAGGGCTCGCCACCGCCACCGCGTCTACAGCATTCCCAGCATGTTAAAATAATAATAACAACAATGATCCTGAAACTCGGCCGCGAAAAGAGAGGGGGACCTGCGCGAGAAGCCAGTGTGCAGGGGGGGAGAAAAAGTGAGCCACGGACAACACAACACCACAACACAACACGCGCGCACGCACACGCAGCATCCCAGGTCATAAAAATTAATATGAAAGGCAAGACCCGTTGAATACTTAAGAGAGGGGGGATTGGTTGGAGGTGTGGGGTGATTTGCTGTGCAGACATGAAAAAAACATCAAGCAGATAAAGGAGGCTGTCAAAATGTGCCTTTAAGCGGTGATTATGCAGACATACGCACCGGTGGGGTTGGAAGACAAGCTCTCCGCATCGCCTCCGAGCCCCCGCTGCCGCCGCCGCCGCCGCTGCCGCTGCTGCTGGAACTGCTGCTCCGGCCGCCGCCGCCTCCGCCTCCGCCGCCGCCGCCGCCGCCGCCGGCGTTGCTGGAGCTGCTCGGGGAACTGGCCGAGGGCGCAGCGGGCGCAGAGGAGCCCGGGGAGGCACTGTGCAGCGCCGAGTACTTGGGCTCCACATGCAGGCTGCCGGCGTGAGGCATGCTGAACGCCTGCTTGCTGTTCAGGGACATCATCATCATCTTTCCTTGCGCGGCGGGCTCGTCGCTGGCGCACTCTGGTCCCAGCTACCCGACCCTCTGGAGAAGTACCCGGCCGGAGCAGCAGAGGGGAGGGACAACACTGCAAAGTTGTGCTCAGCCGCCACCGCTTCCAGGCTCGGCTCTCCCGGTCTGGCCACTAGCTCCGCTCCGGGGTCGCCGGCTAGGTCTGCCCGAGCTGTTGCCCTGCTCCAGGTGGCGCTGGCTTCAGACCTCAGCGCCCCAAAGTGCCCCAGCTCACCGAGGCCGTGGAGTTATAGTCTCCTCTTCCCGCGCCTGCCCTCCCCCTGCCAGCCCGCCCTCCCCCTCCTTCCCTCCCCCGCCCTCCCCTGCCAGGAAGCACCGGCTCTGGGTGGGTCTCTCCCCGCCCTGCCTCTCCCTTGGCTCTCCCCCACCCCCCAGGATCTGGTCCTTTCAGTTCTCCCTGCCCCCGCCCCTCTCGCTCTGCTACAAGACCCCGCTGCCTTCCCGCCCCGGCACGGCAAGCGCTCTGCTGTTACCACTCCTACCCCGCGCCTTTAACTCCTACTTCTAATCCGTCCTTGCTCAACCCCACCCAACTAGCCAGGTCGGTGCTTCAAGTCACCTAAAGGCCAGCCTCCAGCCCCTCCCGCTGCTTCTGCCAGATTCCCGCCTCCCTAGGAAAAGAAACTCCCCCTAAAAGTTGCGTTCCAAGCCAACCTTGGATGCGACTGGCCCTGTGCTGTGAGGTGCACCTTACCTGGCCACCTGCTCTCCTGTCCTCTGCTTACCACTAAGTTTCAGGTGCCCTCCCCTCCCGTCAGCTCCAGTGACCCTGAGTCCCCAGCTGAGGGCCACTGATGAGGATCTAGACGCTGCGGCGACCCGGGTCCTCCGCTCTGCTCTGAGCTCCCGCCTTGATGGGTGCTGAGGTCAGCCCTGGGCTTCGCATCCCACCGCCCGGCGGGTGCCTGGTGCAGAAAGACGAGGCTCTGCCGGGCTGCAGGGCTTTCTCTCCCTCGATTTCCCTCAGCTCTCAGCGGATTGGACAGCCACACAGCCCGTTAGGGGCGTCTGTGCGCATGCGACTCTCCCCTTTATGGGCATATCCCCCTCTAGAACAAGTACAGATTCCTCTCCTCCCACCCCCTTCTCTTTTTCCACCTCCTCCCTATGTCCAGTACAGGGTGAGCTGGGACTTGGGAGGATCCCCTGGCAAACCCTTATTATTCTTCATTAGCTACAATCAAAGGGAAGGAGCAACTGACAGGAAGAGAAGGACCAGAAATACAGAGCGCATGTGCTGCCGAATGCCACCAACACCACCGCATCACACACACACACACACACACACACACACACACACAGGTTGGCCTAAGTCCCACTTATCTTCATTTCCACAGTCGCTGTGTGCTGAGACTATTTTTAGCTTACACTTTGCTCCCACTTTTGTGCTAGTGCAAACCACTTTTCCTGGAAGTGAACACACATTCTGAGTTCCAGTTCAAAAGCAGACAGTGTGGCCCACTCCCCAGCCCCAGCCCCCCAAACACAACCTATTTGCTCTCCTTCACGTTCCCATCCTTCCCCTACGACCTTCGGTGTCCGGGGCTACTCTCCCCTTCCCAGAGCACGGGAGACACTGGGTGCAGATAGCGGCGAGCACCTGCGGGGGGCTGCTCCGGCGGGACAGGGTGCGGGGAGCAGGTGCAGGCGCTGCGAGCTTGGGAAAGCCAGCAGGTGCGAGAGCCGGCAGAAGGCCTGAGAGGCTCTGGCGCGCGCTAGGACAAAAAACAAAGTGGAGGGCCAGCTTGGAGAGGGGAGCCTCTGGGAGTCAGCACCCGGAAGCCCTGCGGCGGCAGCGGCGAGCAGGAAACCGCGGATCCTCCGCTGACCTCATCCAGGCCTGGGCTATCAGGTTCAAGTTAGAAAAGCTGCTGTCCCGGAGAGTTCCCGGAAAGAAAGCCTCGGCTTTGACGCCGCCACGGGATCTGTCCGTGGTGCTTAAATCTCTGCTGCTTTTCTTCGCCAGTCTGGAGCCCGCTTTTCTCTTCCCCTGCGTAAAGGAAAATAATAAACAGTAGCCAAAAGGGGATTCCTACGAGCCATGTTCTCCACTGAGAGCCCGAGAATCCTGGTCCCGGGATTCTGAGAGGCGGGTGTTGACATGAAAGAACGCGGCTGTGTGCAAGACTGTTCAAGTAAGTGCTTGGTGTTTAATTTCTACCTCAACAGCCAAGGTAATTTTCAAGGAAATAAAAAAAAATAACATTGTGCAGTTCTCACTGTCTCAAGCTTCGCGAAATGAAATAAATCAAAGTTAAAAGCTTGAGTATCATTTAATTATAGTGCGAATAGCGCTTTGAAAGAAGTACAACAGCATCTCTAAACAAATTATGACCCAGCCAGGAAGGAATTATTAGATTGAAATTTCATTTAGGCTCGGGAGACCCTGAGCTTCCCCGTGTAATCTGCTGTGCCTCGTCTGATTTGTATGCCTAATTCAGCTTGACGAATTTATTAGTTTTCATAATAGTGAAAAACGAACAGCACTGTGGGCATTGTGTGTATATAAATTGTATGTCATCGTGGAAAAGCTGGAGTCTATAGAAATCTTTTATTAATGCCAGTATAAGAGAGTTTTGTGCGTGCCTTAGAGAGGTCCATGCCTCACCCCACTGGCGGTGTCTCACTGGCCATTAACATATCGTCATACTAATTAGACCATTTCATCAATGATATAATTTCAAACTTCAAATTATGTTCTAATTAACAAGGGTTGTCCAATTTGCTTAATCTTCAAAAGGCTTTGGATGGTCTAATTAGTATAAACTGTTGAGCATCTCAAATGCCTAATAAAAATCCATTAAAATATGTGGGTGTGTTTTCTATCAGTATAGAGTGAGGAAGGTCCACATGCCCAGAGAAATTCTGAGCAGTGTAGGAAATAGCAGGAAGATAAATGTTCTCATCCACCTAGTTCCCCCAGCTAGTTACAGAGAGTGAATTACAGGAAGAGAAAAAAAACTTTGTGGTATTTCAACTCCTAAATAGTGTGTTTGTGTGTATAAATAAAGGCATAAAAGATATCAAGGAGGAAAATCACATGGGGAAAGAATTCTTCTCTTTCATTAGGTATCTAATTAGATGTAAAGTCAAAAGCAGCCCTGAGGAGTTGCCCAACACTGTGGCAACAGTCTGCTGAACTTGAAATGCAAAATCAAACATTTGGGGTGTTTTGAACCTCTCTTTGTCCCTCCTTTTTCACTGTGCTTAATCACTTGTAATAGTTGTATTAATATATGTTGTCATCTGGGAGTATTGAGAAATGCATATCGTTAATATGAATTAATCTTGATTTTAATACCAACTGACAACTGATCTCCAAAATGCTGAACACTTGTCACCACTTTCTATGGTAAATAAGATAATGTAATAAATTCATGAAATAGAGAGGAACTGACTGGACAAACTTTGCTTAATGTGAAATTTATTGACTAAACTATTTCTTTGAGCAAGAAAACTTCCATGAAACATTTTTTTCTGATGATTGGATTCCACACATCATTAAGTCAGCCTTCAATAACTCTTCAGCTCTGAAATATTTTTTCAGTAATATCTCTAATTCCAGACAAGAAAAGAAACATCACTGTTAACTAATTACCAAGTGGGGATGAATGCGTGACTGGACAGAGATTGTTTCCTAACTCTTGGAAAGGGTCCCCTTGTCTCCTTCCTTCTAGAAAGCTGGTGCATTCCTGAATCAAGTCGGAGTTTCACTTCTTCTACTCCAAGTGAAGAATGAACAACAGTGATTGTTTTGCATTAGAAAGAAGATGCAATTCTTCCTTCATCAGCAAGACTGTAAGTCTTACAATCTCTCCCTTCAGGAGTGTCCAGAATACCAACACCCTCACGGGTGTTGATGGTATCAGTAAAACCCATTTCAGCCTTGCCACAGACTTTGCTGGAAAGCACATCAGCATCTGTAGACTGTGGAAGCTGATCTGGGAAAAACGATTCCAGATCTACCCCCACCCATCCCCCACCCCTTAGCATGGGAATTTAAGCTGCTGGAAAGTTGGGGGGGGGGGGGCGGGAAAGATGTGGAAGTAAATGGAACCCAGATTACAAACTTGTTTAAGATGACCTCAATATACAGTTGTCTGCAAACCCTCCCAGCCCAAACTCAATGAGTCCGGCAACCTACACACTACACACCTACTTAGGCAAATCAAAAGGGGCGGGGGTGGGGGGGTGTGGGTGAGAAGTATATCAACTGTGTGATTAGAGCAGGGGTTTTTCTCTTTCTTCTCACCCACCTCTTTGTTTGACAGTAGCTTCTGTTCTATGGGCTGCCAGATGCGGACAGATGTGAACTGCCTCCCTCCAGGCGAAGGGTTCCTGGCGGCAGCAGGGTCCCTGCAGCTCAAGCCCACCCCCTACCCAAAAAATGGACTGATGCCCGAAGCCATCCCAGGGGGACAAACCACTGCCTCCTCCTTTTTGGGTCTTAATTTACTATTAAAATTTTAAGTAGTGCATTCATATTTTACTGGACTTAATGTGTTTTATTAAAATTTAATTTATTAAGGGCACTGTGATTTCTTTGTATTTCAAACAGAATTGAAATGCACTACAAGAAAGATTTCTCAAAAGACAATCTGCCCTATTCAGTGCGCCAACACTTAGTTAAATGAGCATGGGAAAGAGAAGGGTGAATGCTCTCCACATTGTTAAGTGCAACTTGCTTCAGATTCTGCAGGAGGACGAGCCCTAACCCCGCCACACTCTCACTGAACACTGCCTTGAGATGTGGGGGAATGATAAAAATCCTGAGCCTTGGCTGTACCTAGAGAGAAAAGGAAAGGAAAAAAGAAAAAGAAAAAGAAAAAGAAAAAGAAAAGAAAAGGAGGGAACAAGTTCAGAAGGACTACTTAGGATCTGTGAAAAAAAAAACAAAAAAAAAAAACAAAACAAAAACAAACAAACAAAAAACCCGCCAGGAAAGGACACTCCCGGTACTGAATGTTGAAAGAGGGGTCAATAGTTTCACTGAGATACCTTCCCTTGTTCAACACCGCTCCGGTTTTTGTTTAATTTTCCCTTTAGAGGTTAGACGCCTCAGATCTCTCCACACATGGCACTTCCCAGAAGGTTCTAAAGAGCTCACAGCCTTCCCCATCCCCCACGTCCTGAACCCACTGGGCACCGAAGGTCAAACTGACGCGGCTAGCACAGAGAGCTCGCGTGCTTGGTAGGGGACTTGAGCCTCGGCCAAGGGTAAGGCTTATTTACCAGGGGTGAGCGGAGTTGGAGCTGAGCGCCAAATGAAGGAGATGAAAACAAAGCTCTCGCTTTAATCGGTGGAGAGAGAGCAGAGAAGCTTTTCAAGAAAAGCTCTCTCTGGTAATGGGAGGAGGGTAGCCAGCAGCCCCGGGGCTCCCAGGGGTCCCTGCTGTTGCCGCCAGTGAGTTTGCTGCGGCTAAGAGTGGCCAGGAGGGACGATAGTTGATTGGATCCTCTGACAAGACGAATACTGGAAGCAAGGGGCCAGCAGGAAGGACCGAAGTCCCCTCCTCTCTCAACTCTGTCTCTGCAGAGTTCTGCCGGGTGCGAATCTCTGAATACACTCTCAATCAACACACACACACACACACACACACAGAGAGAGAGAGAGAGAGAGAGAGAGAGAGAGAGAGAGAGAGAGAGAGAGAGAGAGAGAGAGAGTCATATGCCCCTTCCCTCCTCTCCTAGAAACCTTAAGGGCAGAGGCCAAGTTCTTCTTCCTAAACTCCTGCAGGCTCCCCTGTTTACCTTCCAGGTAAGCTATTTTTCCTACCAGGGAATTTCCACAGTCCAGCCCGAGTATTTGCCTCTATTCAAAGTTAAGTCCAGTCACGAAATCTAACGGAAAGTATTGGAACAATCAATGAAGACTTTTGCAGTCATTGGCGCCTTGTGCTTCTTGGAACGAAAATAAAAGTAAGAAATCGAAACTTAATTACTTGAAAGAAATCCAGAAATCCCTTTGCATAATTTATCTGGTCATTTTTAGTACTTTTGTGTTCGGTTCACTGTATGTTAACTGTGTACTTTTGGAGACATGGCTGCTTCCTTACAAGAAGGGTTTCTTGAGGCTTCCTGCCTTCCTGCACCCCAGACCTTTCATTCTGCTGAGTCCTCTGGGCTCCTGCCAGGCCTGACCAGTCAGTGGCCTTTTCTCTCAGACTGTGATCCTCAGGCTGAGTGTATAGAATAAAACGAAATGAAAAAGCTCATCTGTTCTCTCTTCTTTGTCTTTCTGTTCCCTGGGACGAATATACCTGATTTTGTGTGGGAGGTTTAATGCTAGATCCGATTCCAGGTCCCATGGTGAATAACAGGCCCTGGACAGCGTCTCCAAGGGGACGAAGCGCCATCAAAAGCCGTTCTACTGGTGATGAAAAATTGATTAAATGGTGGATTTTTTTCTTCTCTAAAAGGAAAGCTTTCCCCCATACATGTCAGAGTGTCATTATCTTCCTAATTTCCAAATACTAAGTATTTATTCTGATTAAATTACTCATCCGGGCCTTTAATCAGACCACTAAACTTGGACACCAGTTCTTCCCCCTCCAATTCTTTTCAAGTTTACCCTTTTCTCCTCACTTAGCTTCCAGTTAAGTGAAACATCTTTGTACATGTAAAATGTTAAAAGACCTTTCGCCCAGGGATGCAAATAAAATCAGATGTTCCCGCGTTCACCTTCGAGACGACGGCTAAGAGCCGGATACTTCTGTGCAGACCATGACTCTGACACTGGGCACCACTGGGGATTTAACAGTTTCATCGTGACTGTTGGCCAGGGGATGTGTATTGGCAGACAGTACCTGAATCTGTTAGCATTGTCAGGTCAGGGTGGCTGGGTAGAGACAGACTCTTTCAGAAACACCTCACACACAGCTCAGGTAATGTTATGAAACAATGAAAAATACATTGGGGAGCAGGTCGGAGACCGAAATACATTTGATTTAACTTACATTAACAGAAATGTAATGTAAAAGGGAAAGGATCTAACAAAACCATTAATAATTAAAAAATAATTACAGATGGTCTATCCTTACTATTCATAACCACTCAATGCTTTAGACAAAGGAAACGCACTCCTCTGAATGGCAGTAAGATGCAAGCAGCCTGCCAATGAGGAGTCTACTCAAGGCTGTGCGTTTAGCAAAGGACACAGCTCTCCTCATGTCCCCCACCTACATCTTTAATACTCTCAAACCTTCCTCTTGCATCAATATATGCACTGCGTGCCCAAGTTTGTGCCACAGACCTCTTTTGAGCAGCGTCAGCTGAGGAGCACAGGCATCAGACGGCTCCCGTGTTACAGGACGCATACCTACAGGTGTCTGGAAGATTGCACAGCTTTGTAACAGACTTTGGGTGGACAGCTGCCTCACCCACCCCTCAAGGATTTCACAAAAACAATGGCTCTTTAAAAACAGTAGTTTGTTCCCTGTGCCTGTCCTGATCTTTTACTCACAGATTCTTTGCAGAATCTGTGAGTGCCTCACTGTGCATTTTCGCTGCACGAATGCATTCTTCTGTTTCCTGTATCAGATTTGTTTTAGTCCCAACAAAAAAGTCTTCTTTTTCAGACTGCCAAGTGGTATTCTTCACAGATAATCAGGTTTTAAACCTTTAATCAGGCACCAGACATTTTGTAAAGGTGTTGGGAATGAGACACACACAGTGACTCAATTCTGATTTTTTTTTCCACTGTGTATTCTTTTTTATTTTGCTAGAGAGACGCATGGGACTGCCCCGGAGCTCTGTTGATGTTCCAGGCACTGGGAGGAATCAAAGCCACCTGGCAGAAAGCAAACTTCACTGCCTCTTCCCAGAGATAAAGGGAAAACTTACAAAAGGAAAGATTTGTAGACATCCAACAGGAATTGAATAAAGTCATGACTGCGACATCTGCTGGGAAGCCACCAGGAAGTGGAGAACTACAGCCCACGTCAAATCTCATGCATGTGGAGGATGTGAAGCCTCCTTCCTTCCTTCCTTCCCCATCCCCAGATGGCTTAGAAACAAAACAGCATACACTTTGTAGGAAACAGAAAACACCTAAGAAGAAATGCTAATGGTGGCTGCAAAGATTATAAATACTTCTCAGCTGTTGAACTATGGAGTGAGCGAGTAAAACATGTTCAGTTCCTTGTAGGCCTTGTAGTTTTCTCTCTCTCTCTCTCTCTCTCTCTCTCTCTCTCTCTCTCTCTCTCTCTCTCTCACACACACACACACACACACACACACTCACACACACACACTCACACACACACACACACACCATGTCATGTGCTGGACCTTGTATCCACAATGACAAGCTCTCCTTTAAACATTTATCTTTTCCTTTCTAATATGTTTACATTCTTATGTCTTAGTTACTGCCTGTGTGCAGACAGGTGTGCGCTTGCCTTTGTGTGAGGAGGTTGGCAGACAACTTTCAGCTCTTGATCAGCATTTCCTATCCTGTGAGTCTCAGGAAGGGAACGCTGGTCCCCAAGCTTGGCAACAAGTACCTTTGCGCCTGGGTCCTCCTGCCAGGCCATCCTTTCCTTCTGATACGTTATACACGGCTCACGATTCCCCTGTAAATCTCATCCATGTAAGTATATAGAACAAAATTATATTTGTATGCCCCCAAAGTGTCATTGTTTCCCTCTTCCTTTCTCTCCGTCACAGGTGTTCATGTGCAGATCCTCAGGGTGGGATTTAGCTGCGTGACTGCCAGGTGAAGCTATAGGCTTGTGTCTGGGTCGATTTGCACGATAGGAGTCCAAAGTGTGGATTTACCTCAGCACCCCGACAAGCATGCAGCACATAAAAGTGTGGCAGATGCTCATCCTCAGAGTGCTAATATGATATAGTTTGTGACGTCCTGGGCCCACACTAACGAACTTCTTTCAATACCAAAGTCAAGGTTACGCTCATTTGATGTATTTCTACCCTGCTACACTTCTGGTCCTCTTGGCGACCACTTATATACCTAATCAAGACCACACAAACAGTCACTGTTAGAATGTCTCTTTGAGACACCTTAATTGCTTTGATCCTATATCTTCCACATTTCTCCACTTTTGTCAAGTAATTAATAATTTTGCTAGGCAGTATAAGAATATTAGGTTACTTTCATTCAAAACTGTGACTTGTGATATTATATTACATATTATACATGATATATTATATAATATATTATTCTGTATTCTATAGCCTATAGTACATATAATCCTATATTCTATATTACATATTACACATTAAAGATTATATATTACATATATATTATTTGTGTATAATAAAGACAGCAGTTTTACACTTACCACTCACACCACACTGTTGGTGTGACTTTCTTAGTCTGTTGTGTTTCTAAAATCTACAGCTATGGTAAGAGATAGACACGTGAGCTCTCTTCTTGCCAGTGTCTGTGAGCCTAAGGAGAGTGCCATTTCTCTGGAGCCGATGGTTGTAGGCTTCTGAGATGGTGTATTCGTGAATCTGGAACTGGAATTATAAATGGTGGTGAGACTCCTTGTGGTTGCTGGCAATCACACCAGGGACCTCTGGAAGAGCTCCGCTTACCCACTGAGTCATCTCACTAGCCCTCTTCATCTATTCCTAACACAGTCATTTCTGTCAAGATTATTTAGATCCTTAGGTTCTTTCTGATGGTGCTATCTCATAGAGTACCAATAACCCTTTAGGTTATAAATTTTGTGGTATTTTCTCCCAAAAGTTAGAATATTCTGGCATGTCAGCCAATTCTTGACTCTGATTATATTCTGACTCTGTGAAGGAAGATAGGTGTCAGTGTTGCATCTTCTTTTTCAGAGTTATCAAGTGGATCAGATGGCATGCGGCATGCAAAGGGTTTAGCCTATCAGCTTGTATGTACTAAGCATGTAATGAGAGTTACTAGACAATACCCACAGCAACAACAGCCTCTGTAGATGGAAGGCTAACAATCTCTCAGTCTCGAAACGGCTTGTCATGCAGCTCAGCATCTGATCGCTACAGGAGAGCCAGGCCCCCTCAGCAGACCACGCCCTAAGCTAGACTTCATCTCTTCTCCCAGGCTTCCTGCTTGCGCTTGTCCATCAAAGAAGGCCAGCTCCCCCGTGGCATGTCTCCTCCAGGCTGCCGTAGACAAAGGAAGAACTTAGACATCATTTATTCATTGACTCAAAGATGTATTCATAGAACGAGGGGCTAATTGTTACTGGTTAAGTGCTTTATCTTGCTCAAGGGGACCTGAATTTGTGGTTTCCCTACAAGTTCCACATCATTTCTAATCTATTCCATTAAAAAAAGAAAGAAAAATACTGAATATCTAAAAACTGAGCGTGCTATCTTACAGTTTCTACTAGAAGAGAACCCGTCTCTTTTTCCCCTCTTTTCTGTTACTTTCTCGCTTCCTGAAATGTACTTCTTGTACAATGATAGCTGTCTGTCTGTCTGTCTATCTATATACTCTGTTTTCTTTTTCCTTGATGGTTTGCTTCACCAATATTACAAAGCCTTAAAATCCTTGAGGATAGGATCTGTGTTTAAGAACTCCCTGTGAACTCTACGGGCTGCTCTTAGGCTCTGGGTAGAGAAGGTACCTGATATGTAGCTGTAGGCTGACTGGATGGTAGCTCTAAAAGCCACGGGTGTCAAGCCTTAACACCACTCTAAAGCTTGCTCTCTTCTGAATAGCTTTTAATTCTTGACCCAAATTATGGAGTTGGGTGATAGATGGGGAGAAAAGTCCGAGTATCAAAGAAAACCACGAGGAAAAGTCTTCATCATATAAAGTATTATTAAAAAACAACATAAAAGCCGGGCATGGTGGCACACACCTGTAATCCCAGCACTTGGGAGGCAGAGGCAGGCAGATTTCTGAGTTTGAGGCCAGCTTGGTCTACAGAGAGAGTTCCAGGACAGCCAGGGCTACACAGAGAAACCCTGTCTCAAAAAAAGAGAAATGATCATGAAAGTTCATTTCACTGCTAGTTTACATATGTTTCAGGTCAGTATTGCTTCAAATGAAAAAGAGGTACAAGCAGCAGGCAGAAGTAATGACCCAAGAAATTATAGAACGGTCCTAAAAAGCTGAGCACTATAACACACTTACACACAAAACACACGAATACACATATACACAAAACCTTTGGATATGTCTAACATAAAGGTATGTATACATAACATATAAGCCTCAAGAATATATTCAGCTCCTCAGAGGCTCCTTACTACCATAACAAAATAACGTAGGCTAGACAATTTATAAAGATCAGAAGTTTCTTCTCAAGGTTCTAGGAGCTGCAAGTCCAAGATCCATGCTGACACTTGAGCACTTTGGCTTGTGTGGTTTGAGGACAGAGCCTTGTTGCTCTGTGGAGTAAAGAACACCGTGTCCTCACATGGAGGAGGAGGAGAAGAGAGCTCACTGCCCACCGCCTTCCTCAGATTCCCTCGTCCAGTCATAATAGCTCAGCTCTGAAGACCCCAGTGCGTAGCAAGGAGGAAATGGCTGCTTTGAGCGAGCACCAGTCACTTTAATCACTCAAAGGGCTCATCTCGTTTTTTGTTTTTCTACTTTTTTTTTTCTTTTGCAGCACTGACATCAGACTCAGAGCCTTGTATACACATGGGAAGCACTCTACCAAGTGAATTAACACCTCCAGGCCAGCATCTTACCTCTTAATGCTATTATTACATCAGCTCTTAACATTTCAACAGACAAAGGTTGGGGGAGATTCTATCATGCAAACTATAGCAAACCTACTACTGGCTGACAGGAAGGACACTGAGAAATAGCCACAAAAACCTATCACGGGCCTTAGGAGGTGACTTCTCCCTGTGTTTTTCTGGGACTCTCTTATGAAAATGGGGTTTCTTTTTGTTGTTTTGTTGTTGTTGTTTAACAGGTGGATCTGGTGACTCACACTTATGATCCTAGCACTTAGACAGAAGCAGGAGGATTACAAGTCTGAGGCTAGCCTGGGCTATATGGTTCCAAGAAGTCTTGGTCATAAATAGAGTGAGATTCTGTACATATAAAACTCATGAAAAAGAAAAATAAGAAAACATAAGCTAAAAAGAAAAAAGACATTCCTAGTCATATAAAATTGAGACAGCCTCCACGTGTAAAACACAGAGATGGATTATAACCCGTTTTATAGTGCAATCATGCTAATACAGAATATTCAGCTGCTATAGGTCCTTTCAGGGAAAAATTAACAACATGGGGAAATGCTTTATGGGGAAGCAAATGTAGCAAAACAATGTGGCTTTTGTTGTTATTGTTGTTGAAATTGTGAAAATTGTGAAATTGTGAAAGATTTTAATTTTATAAACCATCAACGATAAACGTTAGTCTCCTTAGTACCACATTTAGATAATTGTCTAGCTTTAGATGTATGTATGTATGCATGTATGTATGTATGTATGTTTGTGATTCTCATGTAAGATCTACAGTATCTCTCATTTAAAGTGACCCAGCAGCTGAACCCACCCATTCACAGCCACGAGCGCCGTAACAGGTATAGACTGGAATGGCGTTTCCCTGGTGTCAGGGCATCTTACCATCTAGGTTTATGGAGCATCTTTGAAACGCAGAAAAGCTCGCAGCTCCTAACTGGAGTCAGTGTTGAGCACCGCGTGCTTAGCCAGGCATCCCACAAGATGGCCCTTTAAATGCTGGCCCAGCGGCTCCTCCTGCAATCACAGGCTCTCCCTTCATCTTTGCTGACCACGTGCGTCCACTGGTAAGAGGAAGGATGACATGTTAACAGGCTCCTTGTTGTCACGATTTCTGATGGTTACGTCAGAATGAATGGATGTTTGGTTATTTTAAGGGAAAGTGACTCATTATTAAGAAAGCTAAAATGGTATCTCTATTATCGGCCAAATTATTTCCTAAATAGCATCTACTTGGAGAACTTTTTTAACACTACTATATTTTAATTCAAAACAATGTTCGGAGATTGGGTTTATACCCAGGGTGGCACAGCAGTGTTGCACTGACCATCTATGAGCTGAGACACACGACATGGTCAGATAAAATGCACTGAAAGGGGATCCTGTTGGCGGAGCAGGGCCAGGGGTTCCATGTCACATGTGCATTTACAGGTCACTGAAAAGGAGACAGGACACGCAGTACTTCACTTTCAAGGAAGACACCCATCTCATGCCCATGAGTGTCCAGGAAAGCTGTTTCTGCTTCTTTGTATAGACATGGATTCAGCTGTCACATCAGGGTAAAGGTGTAAGCTGCCCTTGTGTGGACTTACATTCTTCCAGCAGCCAAAGGAGGGCTGGCCAGTGCGCCACACCCAGGAGCTGGCTGACCAGTGCGCCACACCCAGGAGATGGCTGACCAGTGCACCACACCCAGGAGATGGCTGACCAGTGCACCACACCCAGGAGATGGCTGGCCAGTGCACCACACCCAGGAGATGGCTGACCAGTGTGCCACACCCAGGAGATGGCTGACCAGTGCACCACACCCAGGAGATGGCTGACCAGTGCACCACACCCAGGAGATGGCTGACCAGTGCGCCACACCCAGGAGATGGCTGGCTCATTTGGATCTAAGACGGCTAATGGGTGCTATATTTTTCATTCCTAACATTCCGTAGTGTCCTTTAGTTAATAATCGACTCTCTCTCTCTTTTTTTTTTCTTTTTTTTCCTGAGACAGGGATTCTCTGTGTAGCCCTGGCTGTCCTGGAACTCACTCTGTAGACCAGGCTGGCCTCAAACTCAGAAATCCACCTGCCTCTGCCTCCCAACTGCTGGGATTAAAGGCTTGTGCCACCACTGCTTGGCTAAGTTATACTTTTTTTTTTAAAGATTTATTTATTTATTATATGTAAGTACACTGTAACTGTCCTCAGACACACCAGAAGAGGGCGTCAGATCTCATTACGGATGGTTGTGAGCCACCATGTGGTTGCTGGGATTTGAACTCAGGACCTTTGGAAGAGAGGTCGGTGCTCTTACCCGCTGAGCCACCTCTCCAGCCCCTAAGTTATACTTTTTAATGTATTTATTTATTTTACATCCCAATCTCAACCCCCTTCCTTCCTCTCTTCCTAGTTCCACCCTTATAAATTCCTCCCCTGTTACCTCTTCCCTTCTCCTCAGAAAGGGAAAGCCCACATAGGTTCCATCTGCCCTGGTACATCAAGCTTCGGCTACTAAGTCTAAGTGCGTCCTCTCTCGCTAACCAGACAAGGCAGTGCAGCTAGGAGAAAGGGATCCAAAGACAGGCGGCAGAGTCAGAATCAGCCCTGCTCCATTTGTTAGGGGCCCACATGAAGACCACCAAGCTGTACATGTGCTGTAAGCGTGGGGGGCCTAGGTCCACCACAGGCCTGCTCTTTGGCTTGTCTAGGTTACATTTAAGTCAAATATCTCTTCAACTGAAAGCATCATGGAGGAACCTGAAAGACTAAAATATTCTTCTTTCTTGTTCTTTTTTTTTAAATAATATTTTTATTTATTCCCCAACAATTTCACAAAATTATACAATATATTTTGATCATACCTAATTACCCTTTTCTCTCCTCACACAGCCTTTGACATGTCACCATCCTCCTCTTCCTATTCCTTCACATCTCCTTCATCACCATCTCCTCCTCCTCTTCCTTCTCCTCCACTTTCTTCTTCTTCCTCTTCACTCTTCTTTTATAACCTACATAGTACAAGTTCTGCTGCCCATATATACAAGGACATGGGGCCATTCATGGACAACCTTAGCAGCCACACCCAGGGAGAACAATGACTCTCTCTACCTGCCTTACTCACTGTTCTGTTGCTGTGAAGAGAAGTCATGACCAAGGAAACACTCATAAAAGAAATCGAGGGCTTGCTTACAGTTTCATAGGTGTGCCCATTATCATCACGGCAGGTGGCATAGCAGCGCGCAGGCAGGTGTGGTGCTGAACTTTCATGTATCTGAGAGTTCTACATTCTGATCCCTAGGCAGAGAGAGGGTGTGGGGGGTCTCTGGGCTTGCCACAGGCTTTTGAAATCTCAAAGCCCATCCCTAGTGACACATTTCCTCCAAGGCCACACCTCTTAATCCTTCTAATCCTTTCAAACAGTGCCACTCCTTGGTGAGGAAATATATGAGCCTATGGGGCCATTCACATCCAAAATGCCACACAAGAAAAGCAAGCAAAAAGCAATCAGAAAAAAAGGAAAGTGTTGAAGACAACGGAGAGCTGGGAAAGCTACAAACTTTAGAAAAAGCAAGGTTTCTTTTTTTTTTATTTCTTTTTTTTTATTCGATATATTTTTTATTTACATTTCAAATGATTTCCCCTTTTCTAGACCCCCCACTCCCCGAAAGTCCCATCAGCCCCCTTCCCTCTCCCTGTTTTCCCACCCAACCCTTCCCACTTCCCTGTTCTGGTTTTGCCCTATACTGCTTCACTGAGTCTTTCCAGAACAAGGGCCACTCCTCTGTTCTTCTTGTACCTCATTTGATGTATGGATTATGTTTTTGGTATTCCAGTTTTCCAGGCTAATATCCACTTATTAGTGAGTGCATACCATGATTGATCTTTTGAGACTGGGTTACCTCACCAGCTCCATCCATTTGTCTAAGAATTTCATGAATTCATTGTTTCTAATGGCTGTATAGTACTCCATTATATATATATACCACATTTTTTGCTTCCACTCTTCTGTTGAGGGATACCTGGGTTCTTTCCAGCTTCTGGCTATTATAAATAGGGCTGCTATGAACATAGTAGAGCATGTATCCTTATTACATGCTGGGGAATCTTCTCGGTATATGCCCAGGAGTGGTATAGCAGGATCTTCTGGAAATGAGGTGCGCAGTTTTCGGAGGAACTGCCAGACTGATTTCCAGAGTTGTTGTACCAATTTGCAACCCCACCAGCAGTGGAAGAGTGTTCCTCTTTCTCCACATCCTCGCCAACATCTGCTGTCTCCTGAATTTTTAATCTTAGCCATTGTGACTGGTGTAAGGTGAAATCTCAGGGGTGTTTTGATTTGCATTTCCCTAATGACTAATGAAGTTGAACATTTTTTAAGATGCTTCTCCGCCATCCGAAGTTCTTCAGGTGAAAATTCTTTTTTTAACTCTGTACTCCATTTTTTTAATAGGGTTATTTGGTTTTCTGAAGTCTAACTTCTTGAGTTCTTTATATATATATTGGATATTAGCCCTCTATCTGATGTAGAGTTGGTGAAGATCTTTTCCCAATTTGTTGGTTGCTGATTTGCCCTTTTGATGGTGTTCTTTGCCTTACAGAAACTTTGTAATTTTATGAGGTCCCATTTGTCAATTCTTGCTCTTAGAGCATACGCTATTGGTGTTCTGTTCAGAAACTTTCTCCCTGTACCGATGTCCTCAAGGGTCTTCCCCAGTTTCTTTTCTATTAGCTTCAGAGTGTCTGGCTTTATGTGGAGGTCCTTGATCCATTTGGAGTTGAACTTAGTACAAGGAAACAAGGATGGATCAATTCCCATTCTTCTGCATGCTGACCTCCAGTTGAACCAGCCTTGTTGAAAAGGCTATCTTTTTTCCATTGGATGTTTTCAGCCCCTTTGTCGAGGATCAAGTGGCCATAGGTGTGTGGGTTCATTTCTGGATCTTCAGTCTTGTTCCATTGATCCTCCTGCCTGTCACTGTACCAATACCATGCAGTTTTTAACACTATTGCTCTGTAGTATAAAAGCAAGTTTTCTGATGAGCAGTGGTTCCTGGCTAAGCTAAGGTCAAAGGCTCTCTTGTTTGTTATGTGGGATATTGGTGACTCCAGGCATAAGGCAGAGGGGTTCCTTTGACAGTCATCAGGCAGAGGGGTGCCTGGGACAGGGAGCCAGGAGAACTTTTGTAGCTGTTCATGTAAAGCCCATGTCAAACCCATAGTTGGTTTTGGCTTTGCTTTTTGTTTGTTTTGGTTCTTTTGATTTGTTTTTTGAGGGGGACTCTTTTTTCTACATAAGTGTATTTTTTTTTCTGAGCACTGGGATAGAATCAAACTTCTGCCAGATACTGGATATATGTTGGTGAAAAGCCAAAGGCTGTATTTCAAACCCCTGAAAGTTCAATTCTGCAAACAGGAGAGAGAAACCTGTGAAGATCCCTCAAGTAATTCTTGGGCTTTGGGGCTGCCTGTGAGGTAGGGTCCATTCGCAGGTGCTCTGTACACACCTGTGTGTGCATAGCCAAAGAGAGGGAGAAGTATATATTTTTATAAACTCAGAAGCCCTCGGGACATACAGTGATTTATCGACAGGGATTTAAGATGACACACAGAGAAGAGATACTTGCCTACTTGTGTGTGTTGGTAACTAGTCTTTACCATAGGCTGGTACTGCCCCCTGTTATCCTTAGTCATACTGTTCTTCACTAGTTTTATAGCCCCATTGTAAGAATAAAGCAGCTTTGGGGACATTGTCAAGTGTTAGAACAGCGTATACGCTCTTATCTATGCATGGTCTTGTGTGTTTGTTTTTAAGAGCACCATTTTTTTTTTTAATTTTTTCAAGACAGGGTTTCTCTGTATAGCCCTGGCTGTCCTGGAACTCACTTTGTAGACCAGGCTGGCCTCGAACTCAGAAATCCATCTGCCTCTGCCTCCCAAGTGCTAGGATTAAAGGCGTGCGCCACCTTTAAATGGCTGAGAGCACCATTTATATATGCTGCTTGTACCATTGCTTAGGATCCCGCGTCATCTATCCTGCCCCTGTAAGGGCTGCTTCCATTCACTCTCAAATGTGGTTAGTATGTTTAGTTGACAACTATGTCAGACGGAAGGCTTAGCAACGGCATGCACAAAAACATGCCGCTTTTTTCTGATAGAATTCAATTTACTGTTCAGAATTTTTTAAGGTTTATTTATTTATTATTTGTAAGTATACTGCAGCTATCTTCAGACACTCCAGAAGAGGGTGTCAGATCTCATTACAGAGATGGTTGTGAGCCACCATGTGGTTGCTGGGATTTGAACTCAGGACCTTCGGAAGAGCAGTCAGTGCTCTTAACTGCTGAGCCATCTCTCCAGCCCCCTACTGTTCAGAATTTTATACACTAAAAGCAAATGACATATTTTCTGCCTAATATTTTTTCTTGAATTGTCTTATAATGTAATTAGTGCCTCCTGAATTGTGATTTTTTTTTCCCAGACATTTTGCACATGTCTGTCTTCCACATCCACCCACAGTAGGGAGACTAAATGAGACCCATATGCTCTACTTGAATACACACCTGTGTGTGTGTGGGGGGGGGAGGCACCCAATTTGCTGCCTAGAATAGCCATTGTAGATGTCGAAAATGGCATATGGAAGTCTTGAAGAACTTATAAAAAATTATCATCCATGTTAAGAAATAGGACCAAGGGGCTAAAATGGGATCTGAAGCCCTCTTCTGTCACACAGATGCATATGTAGATAGAATATTCATATGCATAAAATAAGTATCTTTAAAAACAAAAGCAAAAACAAAAAATGAAAAAAGAAAAAGAAAAAAAAAGAAATAGGACCAAAGAACCAGAAAAAGTAGAAGGGACCAATAATAGATAACAAAATTAACTACAATAAGTCGTCTAGGTATTTAAGTGCTCAGGTATGGGCTTTTATTTACTCTGTTTGTTTGTTGTTTTTGAGATAGGGTATCTCTATGCAGCCCTGGATGTCCTGGAGCTTGTTGTGTAGAACAAATTGACCTTGAACTCATAGAGATCTGCCTGTCTCTACCTCCCAAATGCTTGGCTTAAATATTCTTGACATCATGCCCAGACAGACAGGGGCTTTTGAATACACCTGATTAAAGTGTATTCAAAAAAAGTGCATTAAGAAAGTATATGCCAGATTCAATCCTTAAAAGGCCAAAGAAAATTCTAGAAGTAAGTGGAATAGTACATGATATTAGAAACAGCGAGTTTAGTACAAAATTAGGCCCTATAGTAGATATTTTTTTTTTGCCTGGAATATGGATCTGAACTAAGCAAAAAAGAGGATGAAGATACAAAAAAGAATCACAGCTCCACAAAGCTCTATGATCTTCTCAAAGAATAAAACAAAGAAACAATACTTAGGCAATCACAGGAACACTTCTGAAAGCAAAGAAAATCTTAACATTGCCAGAGGAGAGAGAACAGGAACTTCAAAGGAGAAACAAGACTCCCAGGAAACTTCAAAAACAATGTGGATAGGATGCATGAAGCCCTAAAGGACAGTAACGCCCAGTCACGACCCTGTAACTGAGCAATGGACTCTGGAATAAAGACAAAAGAAGACTTTTCAGACAAATCCAGAAAGAATTCCTCAGCAACCCAATCAAATCCAAAGAAATTCTAAAAGGAATTCTTCGAAAAAGAAAACGCCTAGAAGTCAGGCCCTGAAGTTTGTGGAGCCCAGAGAACATCACAAAGGGCTAATATGAAGTTTAAAAATGTATACAGAATTAAAATCTATCATAACCAGAACAAAGAAGGGTACGATAGTGTTAAATAAAGTGTTGGAGACTCTCATATTATCCAGAGGTGATACAGTACTAATGCACAGCAAACTCCACTATGTTTAGGATCATGGTGTAATCTTGAGGTAACTACTAAGAGGTTTTGTTTTTGTTTTGAGTCAGGCTTTCTGTACACACATAGCTCTTGACTGTTCTGGAACTCACTCTGTAGACCAGGCTGGCCTTGAACTCAGAAATCTGCCTGCCTCTGCCTCCTGGGTGCTGGGACTAAAGGCATGAGCCACTATACCTGGCTTGAGTTTGTTTGTTGGTTTTTAAGTAAGAGAAAAAAATGAAAATTTAGCAGATTTTATGAACTCCAAAGAAGATTTGAGAGTTAGTAATGGGGAGCAATTTTCTCAGGTAATAAACAAAAATAATAGTCATATGGATGGTTAAACTTTGGCCCAGTAATTACATTAATTGTAAACAGATTAAACAGTCCAATTAAAAGTCACCCTCTGGTCAAACTTATGGTAATTAGCAGATAATGCTTTTACCTTATGGGCCAAATATATCTCTGATGGCTATTTTTCTTTTATTCTTGCTTATGAGCTTTTAAATATGTAAAAATCATTCTTTGCATATTGTAGAGATCAGATAATAGGCTCAAGAGGCATCGTTTGCCATTCCCTTCTCTACAGAGATAAAGATTACACGCATGGTGCCAGTATTTAATTAGAGCACAGTATGTACCAGTTACACTTATTAAACATTTTGATAAACTCGCTCAGGCTTCATTTCTGTAATGTACAATAAATATAATGACCATCTTACTGAAGATAAACTCATAGAACAGAGGAGAGGCTTGCTCATGCTTGACAGTAAATACATATCAGGCAACTCTAGCTCCAGATTCAACCTTTACTGAGCAACATTTGTAGCTATGTGCAGATCATAGGGAAAGAATTGCAATGTGTAGGCATCTGAGAGATATCGAGTAAGACAGACAGGGCTGAGATATCCTGAATAAGGTTCAGCTTCCAGCAAGAATTATTGGCTATGCACATTTATATTGCAAAATTCAGGGATGCTAATTCATGCCACATTTCACTTCAGCTTAGAACATGTTTTTTTTCATACAGTCTAAATTTTCTTAGTTGTCATAAAAGTCTACTTATGAGAAATCTAGGGTCGAAGTATGGTGTTGCTCTGAGTTGGCTTTAAATACAATACATTCAACTATTAACACCCTTACAGTTAGGGAGCAATCAAGTATAACACGGCAGGCCTATCATTTCTTGTAACCATTGACCCATGCCAACCTGAAAACAATTTGAACTTCATAAGGGTACAGCACATATTTCTACTCAGAACATTTTTTATGTGTTTATGAAAACAGAATGGATCAGGAACAGGCTGGAGAGGGTATAGAGATTGAGACCATTGGCTACTCTTCCAAAGGCCCTAGGTTCAATTCCCAGCACCTACATGGCAGCTCATGACTGTCTATAACTCCAGTCTTGGGGATCTGATGCTCTTTCTGGCCTCCAAGTGCATCACATACACATTTGTTGAGCAGATATACTTACAGGCAAAGCATCCAATTTTAGTATATGTGCTGCCGAAGCGAGCACTAGGCAAAGCATCCATATACATAAAAATAAATTACAAAACAAAAACAAAAAAAACAAAACCAGGACAGAGGCATTGAAGAGGTCCTGACTGGGGCAGGGGGCACAACTAGAGGCTACAGGGCTCATTGTAGTGATCTAAGGAGCTAGTCTAGAGACAGAAGGAAGGGTAGACATGCCAGCTACTCAGCTGCAACAAGAACAAAGTTATGCTGTCGAAGAGTGGGCGGGACACTAGGAAAGTGAGATCGGACAGCCCTTCCTGCTGCTGGCAGAGTTCACTGAGTGGAGCTCTCCGGCTACATGTCTGCATTCACGCACAGAAGCATGTGTTGAGTGAAGTGGACCCCAGACTCCAATTCTCAGAATCTTTGATCACTTTTATGGCCTCATTGTTCAATTTTTACACAAATTCGTCATCCAAGCAGTTGGTGGCTCTCACAATCTTTTGAAGGTAGTGTAAGTTTTCTTTGAGGTCAAAAGTAAGATGCATTTTGTGGACCTCCTTTTTAATGATGAAGAATATTGCTTTAGAATGATAACTTAGGTATGTCTCAGTGAGTCAAAAGTCCTATAATATAGACTTTTATAGAGCATTTTTCCAACAAAATTAACATGGATTTGGTAATACTTTTATGTTCTTAATTATTTCTCCCTTGATCTTTTGGCTGCTAAATGGATGCAAGTACTTAATTTTAAAATATTATTTTGACCAGTAACAATTCCAAAAAAAAGTACATCAGAATAGGATCTCCTTATCCTCTTGAAGTTTTAGTTCATTGTATGCTGCAGTAAAACTTCTGAGACTGCCTTAGATGCTGTGTGAACCCACTAAGTAAACTAATTCTGTGAACACAGAAAAGGGTTTGATTCTAGTCAGGGCTAGATGCTTAATTACCACTTTCCAATTTCCTTCCCTTTACTAAGGAATGCGCTAAAATTCCCAGATGTAAATTAATTTTAATTTCCCTTCTCATCCTTTATTGCTGTGGCAATTTGAGAGTCTTACCAAATGTCTGCCCCTATCTTTTGGCCCAGTTTTTCTGGCAATGCAAAAGAGAAAGTAAGGCGGCCTTTCTGAGTACCAATGTGTAGGCCTGCAGCAGTTGGCAGCCTTTGATTCTTCTGCAGTAACAGGAGGCCTGTAAGAGGCTTCAGAGATAGCACATTTTGTCCACTGCAGTGTCCCGTTTAGAAGCCTTGCTGAAGGAAGAAATTCTGCACTGCTCTTTTAAAAGAACTGCCTGGAGAATAAGTGTCAGTGGGACATCTATGTCACACCCTCTCACCAGAAGACTCAGGGATGATCATTCAAGAGAGGCAGAAAGATTGTAAGAGCCAAGGGAAGGGAGGACCAGAGTGACAGTGTCTTTGGAACATGGACATGTTTTAAGATCCATTTCAATTAAGCAGGGCAGTCTGTGTGAACACTGGGCTGGACCTTTCTACTAAAGTTTGATGAAGGCATCAGTAGGTCACAGCAGAAGGCTATGAGTCCCTCTCCCTAATCTATCGGTAGCAAATAGTTGGGGAGAGAAAGGTAGGGTCCCCTGAGCCCCTCTTCCATCAAGTTTGGCCGTTGAGGGGCCCATTTGTATTCAGGCCCAGTTCAGGTTTCATCAGCTGATGTGAGCTGAGTATACCACCACTGTCTTGCCCAGAAGTTGACTTCTCCTAGCCATTCCCCACATCTCCCACACCTCTTTTATATCATTCCCCGAGCTGTGGAGGGGATGGTATAAGTGTCTTGCTAGAGCCAAGCACTCATGAAAGCAACACCATAGGGTGTGATGGGCTCAGTTGAAACTTCCTGGGCCAAACTCCAGCTGTGCCTGTGCACAGTCAGTGCTCACCCGATCCCAGATGTGCTCGGCTCCCATACTTGCTTAGCCTTGCTTTGTAGCAGCAAAGATGACTGCTGCTGTTGGTGTAGCAGCGATTCTAATGGCTTCATGAAAACACTTGAGAGAATAACTTTAAATAGGAAGGGTTCTCTTTACTGCCCGGGTCCTGGAGGCTGAGCCCATGGCTGTTTGGCCCAGGTACTTGAGCACCATATTATGGGAGCACAGTAGAGGGAGCAGTTAATTGAGCTGTATCCCTTATATTTTCAAATAAGTTACCATTATAGGTACCTAGGGCTTAATCCTGCTTTGAAATCCTGGGTACAAAACTTTAGAGTGATTCCACCCTAGGCACAGGACATGACTATTCCCTGACTAGTAGGAGGTGACTAACAGTGGTGCTCATACCCATTTGTTCCCTCTCATTTGAGACCCAGATGGTCATAGACAACCCCCAGGCAAAGAAATGCATCTGGAAGTTGGCCTTGGTAGAGCCATGGACAGCACGAGATAATAAATAACGGCTTTACGGGTCTGAAGAGACGGCTTAGCAGTCTGGATGCTCTTCCGGATGATCCAGGTTCAATTTCCATATAACTTCATGTTCAGATCTGACACCTTCTTCTAGCCTCTGAGAAAATCAAGTAGGCATTTATATGGTCAACACACACACACACACACACACAAATGCATGTATATACGTATATACAGGCAAAACATCTATTCACATAAAATAGAATAATAAATAATGGTTTTAGTACAATACATTCATTCATTTTATTTTATAACTTATACAGTTATAACAGTTATTTACTCCACAAAATATCTACTATAGCCTATTCTGTGGTAGTTGCTGTGCGAGGTACTGGAAATAAAGGAATAATCTGTAGAAATAATTTCATCACTCAAGGAGTTGATATGAGTAAGCAAGACATTATGTTCTGAAGATACAGATGGCTTCTGGAATAATGGGAGAGAACTCTAATCCAAAATGGCTTTTCTAAGCTCGCTCCAGTGCCTGTAGCTTCTACTTAAACAGCAGCCAAAATACTAATGCTGACAACAACAAAGATGACATAAGAGAAAGACACTGAGATGTTGCCATACACTCTTGTGTATGAATATATGTCATACTGCATGTATATACTATTATACACAAGTATTTTCAGGCAGGAAAAATAGGTCAGTTGCTTGTGCAAAGCCTTGGGTCCAACCCCCAGCACTCCAATTAATAGCAATTGTCTAGTAAGTGCCAATACACTGAATAACATCACCAGCTCTTAGGAGTGGACATATGAGCCCTCCCCCAAAGGCTCATGTGTTAGAAGCTTGGTCCTCAGTTGGCAGTGACTCTTTGGACAGGTTCTAGACCCTTTAGTTAGAGACTAGCTGGAGGAAGTGGATTTCTGGGAGCATGGCCTTGAGGCCTGTATCTCCTCTGGTCCCTACCTGTACCTCTAGATCTCTGGTTCACCAGCTTAGCATGTGTGAGATCCTTGATTCAATTCCAGTACAAAAAGAGAGAATCACACACACACACACACACACACACACACAAAGAGAGAGAGAGAGAGAAGGAGGGAGAGGGAAAGGTAGATGGAAAGGGAGAGGTAGGGAGAGGTAGGGAGAGGGATAGGGAGAGACTTTTGTAATTCAAGTCATTTGGCTCCTGTGCCCACCCGCTAACCAGCCATTACTCATGTCTTCACTGGCCAAACCCAGGAGTCACTGGTAAACCCTAGTAGTCAAGAGTAGACTAAATTTGACCAGAACTACAAAGATTTAAAATGAAAAGAAAAAAAAAGAGAGAGAGAGAAACAGAAGGGAGGAGGGAGGAGAGGGAAGGAAAGAGGAAGGGAGGAGGGTTAGCTGAGACCACTTCAGGGAAGCATCAGGATCAGGGAGGTGTGAGGCAGGCACAGAGCAACTGTGATCCACAATGAGACGAGGGCTGAGACTCTTCAAAAATGAAGAAGGTTTTTTTCATTGCAATTCATGGCCTGATCTGAATTATTTATTAGCCCTTCTAAGGAAATAATATTTTTCTGTTTTAAACTTTTCCAGAGAGCCTAAAATGAAAGATTTCTTTTTCAAGTAAGATAGATATTTTTATTTGATTGGAACATGATAACATCCATGCCCAGGGAGGCCAGAGGCCACACATTTGTCTTTTAGAAATGTATTGAAATATTATTCATCTCTGTAAATATATCCGAATATACAGGAATTCTCAAAATAATACTTAGAGGAGAGTTCATAAAGGAACAAATATTTTGGGGAGATGGCCCAAGAAATTTGAGATGTCAGCAATTCAACACACCTGAAGTTTCTCACACTGACAGTCCTGGATGTGGGGTAGGGAGATGGCTCCGTTTGTAAAGGCCCTACTGTGCAAACATGTAGAGCTGAGTTGATCCCTGGAATTCATTTATATTTATTTAGAGACAAAGTCTTGCTATATGGTCCAAATTTGTCACTTCCTTTCTGTTAATCACTACCCTTGGCTAAAAGACCTACTTCTAATCCTTCCTCTCCATCAGGGAATCCTCACATTCAAAGATGAACCTTTTCATGAACGGTCCAATCACGTCACCTTTTACTTTCTACTGCCCTAAAGGACCAAATTCCACAGCAATTCCACATCCTCAAATATAACAGTAACAATATTTCGTCCCCAGTTTGTAATTTGACTACTTAGCAAATCTTTGATTCTTTATAAGTGGGTAGCTCAATGTTCTGTACATCTTGGAGGCATGGTAAGTCATCACTGTATGCTTCCTACCGTGATCTGATTTACCACAGGCTCAAAGCCAATGGGGTCAAAGAACTCCAGGGTGAACCCTCCTGGCCTGTGAGCAAAATAAGCCTGTCATTTGCAGCCAGTTGCCTTGAATGTTTTGTTTCAGTAACCAAAAACTAGCATGCTTGTTTTCTTTTCTTTCTTTCTTTTTGTTAATAGTAAAATTTATCTAACAAAACTTTCCATTCTTAGTTATTTGTATGTGGTACTAAGCTTGGGGGTACTGAGTTCAGTGGTACTAAGCACATTTACATTGTTGTTCAATTGCCACCAGTAACCACACTTAGAAGCATTTTGTCATCTGAGCTGAATGCAATTCGATACCCACTCTCCTTAAACACTAAATCCACACTCAGCTCTCCTCTGATCCTCAGGATCCACCATCCTCATTTACACCGCTTTTCATAACCTATCAACCTCACTGCTTCTCTCTTCTTTTAATTCAGCAACTGAGACCAATTTCAATCTCAGCTTATTGTATGTTAACTTGAGAAATTTTTTTAAAATATTGCTTCATTTTGAATTACCTTGCAAGTCCAGCTTTCTTCTTTTGGAATAGATCCTGCCCAGTGTTCAGAGGCAAAACCTGTTCATGACTGGATGGTTTTACAAGTGGCCTGGACACTGCTCTCCACTGAATTTAGTCAGAGATGATTCCTTTGTATGCCTTGATTGTTTCCGCTGCAGTCATTCCTGGAAACGTACTACCTTGCCCTCCTACCTCAAAGGCTTTCCCTTTCCCCACCTCCTAGCCAGGCCCAACCTCTTCAATTTAGGGCTAATATTTTTTTTAAGATTTATTTATTTATTATATGTGAGTACACTGACGCTGTCTTCAGATGCACCAGAAGAGGGCATCAGATCCCATTACAGATGGTTGTGAGCCACCATGCGGTTGCTGGGAATTGAACTCAGGACCTTTGGGAGAGCAGTCGGTGCTCTTAACCCCTGAGCCACCTCCCCAGCCCTGATCTTTTCTTTTAAGAAAGACAGCGGGTGGCCCTGGAGAGAGATCACTCAGAACAGGAGCCATCTCTTGGACCAGGAGACAGCTGAAAGCCAAGCCTGAGTGTGGCCTCCATCTTAAAGAGTCATAGGGATATCTATTTGATATCATCCCCCACGAAAGGTTGCAAACTTAGGTCAGAAATTATCTGTCTTTCCAATCCAAGCCACAAAAGTGAGATTCTTAAGCAATGTTCTTCAAAGTTTGCTTCCATTAGGTGTTTGGTCAGCCTGGCCACTCAGGAGGAACCACGTGTGTCCTGTCCTCTAGTCCTGTGATAATGTGCTTTCACGAGGGATGAGTTCAGATGAGTGAACCTCAGGAAACACACTTGCTACCTCACTCTCTTAAATGGAGGGAGCTACTTTGCCCATGCTGGTGGAAGGTTGTGTGAACTTCCTACTGTCTATCCTTAACTGACCTACATGGTGAAAAGGTTTGTAGGCCAGGCCTCACCGCTACCAAATTGGCAAGAGCTTCAAGGCCATCATAAAATAACTGCCCCATGAACCCACCACGCTCTGCTTGTTTGGGGCATGAGCCCTGACTTCCTTACTTAACACACTCAAAGCCTCTTTCTTGATCATCTGCCCAAGAATCCAGTGACATAACATCAGATTTACAACATTAGCAACTCCCACAAGGACAGGCTGCCAATCATACCTTTTTAGCTTTGTTCATCTTGTAAAACTCTGACACGACATTCTTTCCTTTGAGACAGGATCTTATAAAATTCTACCAGCTGACCTTGAACTAGTCCTGAAGGCCAGCAGCTGAATGCATGTGTTCCCAGGTCTGGATCACGTGCCATACCAAGTGCTCAAACAGATACTGAACGTGTATCTACTATATGTGGTAGCTGCAGGATATTTTCTTCATATGGTAACTTTATTGCCAGGAGATTTCTCCACCCCTCCAGGATATTTAATCAAGGCAATGCTTATATCAAGCCTATGCTCATGTTTTTAAAAAGTTTCAACCATTTAAATAAAACCAGCATGTCAGAACTGAATGTATTTAATATGGTTCCTTAAAAAATTAAGAATCCTACTTGTTACTAGCAACCACTTAACAACCCTAGATATTCAGTTCAATTAATCCCATGAAGTACAGAGTGTAAGAGAAAGACAATATCTGAAATCATTCTTATTCATGGCTAGAGACCATGACAATCCTAACAAGTCCTTTGGGATCTTGTGGGTGATGCTTAAGACATCAACGAGCAAGGGCTGCTCCTGCTTGGAGGTGAAGGGAGACTTGGCAGCTAGATAGCTCAAATGTAGAGAACATGCAAATCGAAATGTTTGAACCGTTCAAAGGTATCTGGGGTTTCCTACCTGCTTCCGCCTTTCATATTCAGATGGTGGACGACCAGAGCTCATGGACTCCCAGTGCTCTCAGCCTCATCCAGAGAAGTTTCCTGAAAAGGAAGTCATTGTGACTTCCACCCCTGATGCTCAGCCTTGCACATCCCAACAGCAGAGAAGAGGGGCATGTTTGTTTTTATCTGCATGTTCATTATAGCACACAGAATGACGTGTGTTAAGAGTATGTGCTTTCAGATAATGAGAATATAGTCAGTGACATAAAAAAAGATCTCTGATGGTGGCGCTCTTGGTCCTTGCTCCTAGGGGGCTAGGCTAATAATGTTCATGATCCATGCTGATGTCCACGACCCAGCTGCTATGAGTGGTATTGATGACAACTCACTCAACCCGAGAATGAGAGACATTGAGGGCTTCTGGGACACCCCCCAAAAAGATACAATCCAGACAGGAAGTTATTAAAGAGAGTCCTTAAAAAAATGTGTTCACAACTAATCAATTCTGGTTGGGGAGACAGACTTCAGTTATCTTTAAGCTCCCCAGGGAGCTTGCTTATGCGCCAATGAGTATACGGGTAACACCAATTAGATATGGTGGGGTTCCTGTCTTTGTGTTTGTTTGGGAGGGTTCAAGGGGGAAGGGTGATCCTGGGAAAACTGGGAATCAAGCATGATGGGGTGTATTGAATAAAATTCACAAATAATAAAATATTACGTGTGAGTGTGTGTGTGTGTGTGTGTGTGTGTGTGTGTGCACCTTGTGCTATAGTGATCAGAAGGTAGTAATGGATCTCCTGGACCTGGAATTATGAGTATTGTAAGCTACCATGTAGGTATTGTGAATCAACACAGCCTTCTGCAGAAGCAGCCAGTGCTCTCAATTGCTGAGCCATTTCCCTAGCCACCTTCTTCTTCCTCTTCCTTCTCTTCTTCTCTGATCTCATTTATTTTATTTGTGTATACTATAGCTGTCTTCAGACATACCAGAAGAGGGCATCGGATCCCATTACAGATGGTTATGAGCCGCCATGTGGTTGCTGGGAATTGAACTCAGGACCTCTGGAAGAGCAGCCAATGCTCTTAACCACTGGACCATCTCTCCAGCACTGGTTGGTGACTTCCAATGTCTTCATCTATTGTACCCAGGGTGGTTTCAGGAACCAAATAAAATAAATTTCACCAGCCCAGCCTCAGGATTGTCCCAAGCAACATGCAGGTCCTCAGGGTTTTCCTCTCTTCTCCGTTTTTTCAAAATACAAAGTGACAGCTTTGTTGATTGCATTTTGTATGTTTCGATAATTATCTCTTGCTCAAATATTTCAAAACACCACAGAATTTCTGAAAATGTATAACTGCTATCATAAGAAAGATTTTTTTTAAAGGGGTGGGGTGGCTGGTGCTGGAGAGATGGAACAATAGTTAAAAATTCTTGCTGTTCTTGTGAAGGACCTGGGCCCAGTTCTCACCATCCACATGACTGCTCACAGCTGACCGTGACTCCAGTTCCAGGGGATACAACGCCCTCTTCTGGCCTTCATGGCCAGAGAGCAAGACCACTTAACTCTGCCATCATCCTTTTCTTTTTACTGAGAGGATCACTTTCTCTCCCTCCCACTCAGTCTGAGACCTCCTCCTGCTCCTTTTGAACAACCAGCAACCAAACTATCTTGGGCCAACACCGCCACCTACTGTCCATTTTATCTTACGTTTCTAAAATTGCTTTAGCCTGTGTACAAATTATGTTCTCTCACTCATACTAATCTCAAAATCCAGTAATCTGTCTTGGAAATTTTTCCTCAATGAAAAGATACCTGTCCTATCTCAGACACCAAGGAAATCCATAGTTACCACTCCTTATTTTAGGGTGGATCCCCACATATCAGTCTCCCTTTGCCTGATGCAATCTCATACATTTCCCTACCATGTGTCCTCACTGTGTCCTCAGGAACAATCTATCATCAAAAGTCCATGTATCCTCACTGTGTCCTCAGGAACACTCTATCATCAAAAGTCCATGTGTCCTCACTGTGTCCTCAGGAACACTCTATCATCAAAAGTCCATGTATCCTCGATGTCTTCTTTACAGCACCATGCCTATTTGAATGAGTCTCAGTCTCGCAGACATGTCACCACCTCCCTTCTTGTTCCCTAACCTTGAGAGGTCAGATGCTCTTCCAGGCACCACTGCGCTTTCTTTCTATTATCAATGACGTATACTGGTGTCATTGTCACTTCTTCCCATTCTTGAGATACCCACAAGCTCAACCTACAGTCCGCCTCTCCAATGGTGATCTAATTATCAGCTGTCTCAATACCACTGAGAAGATCCTTGCAGAGTCTCCCACGGCAGACCCCTGATGTCCTCTCCTGCTGTGACCTTGCCATCCCTGCTGTGACCTTGCTTGTCCTGCCAACCCACCCTGCTCCACAGTCAGGGCTTGTCATTATTCATAGTAACACCTGTCCTATAATGACAGTGTCAAAATCACACCCTCCCACTACCCTCCAACTCTCCAGCTCACTCTGATCACCATGGGAGAAACACTTATCAATCAATCCTTGTGCCATCACTTAACTCTGCAGTTAAGTCTCTCTGGTTCAATACGGTGATCACTACAGCAGATCCCAATTCAGTTCTTCTTCAACCCAACCCTGAAATTTATTTGTTTCTATTTAAATCTAAACTTCCATCCCTCCCCACCTGTGCCTGAATTGTTGAAATTTGCTGAAAGAAATTCTTACCCTTTGTTTTTTGACAAAAAGAGAGTTTTGCTATACTGAATACATTCTCCCAGAAGACTTTTCTTTCTTCCTTCCTTCCTTCCTTCCTTCCTTCCTTCCTTCCTTCCTTCCTTCTTTTCTTCCTTCCTTCTTTCCTTCCTTCCTTCTTTCCTTCCTTCCTTCCTTCCTTCCTTCCTTCCTTCCTTCCTTCCTTCCTTCTTTTCTTCCTTCCTTCTTTCCTTCCTTCCTTCTTTCCTTCCTTCCTTCTTTCCTTCCTTCTTCTGACTTTTGTGTTTCTCTTTACTTTAGTTCTGTTTACTCTCACCACAATGACCTAACTCTTGATTTCACTAAGAAGCCAGAGGTGCTCAAATGGACCACACCTAAGTCTTCCCCAAGTGAGTAAGCAGCTTGTCTTTCCTTCTCCACACTGAACAACCTCTCTGCTCCTTTGAGGGAAACTTCCAGGACATGACAATCCCCTTGTAACCCCCACACTCCATGACTCAAACTTATTCGTCTTCTGTGCTGCATATACTCTTCTAGGTGCCGTATGATTTCTTTTCTAACGAAACCCTTCACAGCTGCGGGCCACACTTGCTCTCTGCCCTCCTGCCTTGGGAGTTCCAGAACCAGCTCCACTGAAGCTTGTGTACCTTATGGACGCTAACAGTGACATTCATGCCTCATTTCCTCCATTATGAGCAGCATGTGTGTCTTGATAAATCACTTTCAAGTGCTCGCTCTGACTGTCTCCCTTTGGCCTCCCTAGTTCCTCCTGCTCGTTCCTCTTACAAGGCAGACGTCCACACTCAAAAGCCTCAGAGTATTCAGTGCTCTCCTTTATACCCATCCATTCTTTGGAACATCCATTATTTGACCTTAACAGACTTCTACCAGCATAGCCTCAAAATGTTGCCCTATACGCCACACCTCCCTTTAGGACTCTAAACACATATAATCACCTGCTTTATCACCATACAAAGTAATGATGGGTGTCTCGTCTGTGTAACATCCCAGACAACTTAGGATCCTGCCCTTCATCTATGTTCCTTGCCCAATTTTTAAAAATTACTACTACTGCTACTACTACTACTACTACTACTACTGATAATGATGATGATGATGATGATGATGATGATGATGATGATGATACTGTTGCTGTCGATGCTGCTGCTGTTTTGGAGACAGGGTTTCTATGTGTAGCCCTGACTGTCAGTGTTTTGCCTCCCCTGCCTCCTGAGTACTGGATTAAAGGTGTACACCAACACCACTTAGCCATCCTTGCCCCATTTTGTGATGGATATAATGCCATCACCCCAGTTTACTGAGTCACCCACTTGTTTCATTTACAATTTGACACTCCTAAGCATACATGAAAGTAGAATATTTCACCCTCTGATCCTTCTTTCCTGATAACCACATCTAATTCATCTAGGAATATTGCTTATTCTCACTTCAAAAAATGTATAGACTGATTCTCTACAGCCCAACACTCTTACCGTCTTCAAGCCATCAGCGTTTCTTGACTGAACCACCCCAAAGCCTCATAACTCCCCTCTGGCTCCTGTCCTATGGCAACATAAGAGCCTAGCCTATGGGTTCAAAGATCTGTCCACCTGGCCCTCAGAGTCACTCCAAAGTTCCGGTATTATCTGTCCACTACCACACAGCTTCATTCCACCTCGCTTCCTTTCTCTCTGCCTGGACTCCTTTCTGCTCCAATACACTGAGGACTTAGAAAAGAGGTGCCAAGAGCTTTTTAATAATGCTATGTGGAGCACCTGGAATGGAATTCTGCCACGCCTTCCTTCCCTCCTCGTCCACTTCTTAGTCTCCTTTTAATACTTTCCCCAGGACCTATATTTTTAATAAGTTAGTTGCCTTTATTAGAGAGCACATTAAGGCTGTGCAGGTCATGGTGATCAGACAACAATATCTATAGCTACAGTGAGTCCAGGGCCTTCCAACTCACTTAATCCTGGGATGCTGTCTTAATTAGGGTTACTATTGCTGCGATAAAACACTATGACCAAACACAGATTGGAAAGGAAAGGACTTATTTGGCTTATACTTCCACAGTCTGGATAGTCAATCACTGTGTAAGAGTCAAAGAGTCTTGCTCAGGAAGACCCCCTCTCAAGAAACGGAGGCAGCAATCGATGCAAAGGGCAAGAGGTTTATTGAGCAGAGGCGCTGGGGTTGCCTGTCCTACTGAGACGAGATGACCCGGAAGGACATTGTAAGCAGTTTTTATACTCGTTAGGTGTGTTGGTCACATCAGCAGAAGTTATACTTTAAACCCATTAACATGTTCTCTACCTTTATCTGGGACTTTCTGGAGGGTCAGTACATTCCAAGAATTGTTTACCCAGGCTGGGTCTTCCCAGAGGGTCAGGTTGTTCCTGGAATGGTCCATGGGGGGACACAAGATTATTATTATCTTTCAACTGAAGAAAATCCAGGCAGAAACTCAAACGTGGCAGGAACTTGGAGGCAGGAGCTGATGCAGAGACCATGCAGGGTACACTGTCTTCCTCCTCATGACTGTTCAGCCTGCTTTCTTATGGAACCCAGTACTACCATCCCAGAGATAGAACCACCCACAATGGCTAGGCCCTCTCCCAACAATCACTAATTAAAACCTCCCCCATAGGCCTCCTATGGAGATATTTTCTCAGTCAAGGCTCCCTCCAACTTGTACCAAGTCGACATAAAATGAACCAGCTCATCTCTTCACATTGTTTAAAGTTGTGCCCTGCCAACAAGACCCACCAACACCACTGCAGACATAAGCAGCTTTTACATCCCCTGCTTCGTAGAGGCCTTTTTCTTTTTCTTTTTCTTTCTTTCTTTCTTTCTTTCTTTCTTTCTTTCTTTCTTTCTTTTTTAATATCCTTTATTTTTATTTTTGGGGTAGGAGAGGGGCATTTTTGCTTGCTTGGTTTTGTTTGCTTTTTGAAACGGTTTCTCTGTGTAGCCCTGGCAGCTATCCTGGAACTCAGTCTGCAGACCAAACTGACCTTAAACTCAGAGCTCTGACTGCCGTTGCCTCCCAATGCTAGAATTAAAGGCATGTACCACCACCGGGTAGCAGATTATTTATCTTTGCTTTTTGAAAGACAGGGTTTCCTGACCTTGGATGTGTGGGTGCAGGAGAGCTAGCTGGCTGACCAGCTCAGTTACCACCCAGACCCAGGTCCAGGCTTTGAGGTGGCCAACCCCCACATCTACCCTAACCAAGATCTGCTGGAGCATGTGAAGGAGAGGGTCCTGCAGATCCAAAACTACAGGATCTCCATGACACGGAGCAACAGCAGGAGATCTGAGAGGAGTTCCATGAGGATTCAGTATTGATAATGTGGCAGAAGCCACAGGGTGTACTGTGGGACACACCATGACACAGTGCAGCTTCCATGGAGAGATTTTTTGCTTTGGGAAGTTGGGAGTTGCATCAGTGGAGGGTGGGTATGGTGGGATGATGGGGTGAGTAGAACTGAGGTGCATGATGGGAAATTCACAAAGAATCAATAAGTTAAAAAGAAGGCAGGGTCTCACCATGCTTTCTTAGGCCCAGAGAACATCACCACGGAAGAGGAGTTGGAAAGAATGCTAAGAGCCTGACACAGAGGAAAGGGCTGGAAATACCACCTTCTGCAATGACAGAGCCATTATAGCCATGACTCCATGGCCACTAGATCACTACAATGGGCTTGCACAAGACTGGGCCTGACAACAGTCACGGGTCAGGAGAGGATTGTGGATCCCTACCCGTCTGTGTCATTGATGGCCTGGAGAGGGGGTTACCACTGTCCATAGTTGTGAGCCCAGCAGGCTCCCATAAGAGTTCCAAACTTGTGGTCATAGGACAGTCCCATGGGTGTCTAACAAAACAAAGCAAACTGTAGGGAAAAGATATGGGGGAAGGGACTAACAAGGGTGGGGGAAGATAAGAAAGATAGGAAAGAATAGCCAAAATACATTATATACATTGTAAACTTGTCAAAGAAGAAATATTAATTAATAATAAAGAAGACAGTGTCTCACTATCACACTCTAGGCTCAGGCCAACCTCCTGCACACAGAAGTCAGGACCAGACCAGGCCCACACCGTGGTGCGCGGCTTCAGGCTATTACCTCCATAGACAATTTTTTTTTTTTTTGTTTACTTTGCTTTTTTTTTCTCTTTCGGTTTTCTTTTTTTTTTTTTAATATTTATTTATTATTATATGTAAGTACACTGTAACTGCCTTCAGACACCAGAAGAGGGTGTCAGATCTTATTATGGATGGTCGTGAGCCACCATGTGGTTACTGGGATTTGAACTCAGGACCTTTGGAAGAGCAGTCAGTGCTCTTAACCGCTGAGCCATCTCTCCAGCTCCTAGACAGTGTTTACTTGCTTGCTTTATATTTCTCCCCACTAGGATATAAACTTCTTGAGAATAATGACTCCATCTCTCCATCTCTTTTTGAAAATCAAGCCATTTTTAATTGCTCTTGGTATATAACATGAACAAATATTCATCAGATAAGTCTTTTTCCCTTCTCTATTCTTTCAATCCAGCAGCCAGAAGAATCTTTCTCCTTCACTTCTTCCGTTTCTTCTCCTTTCCTGGTTCGCCTCTTACACTGCTTAATGTGACTGAATTTTCAAGGAACTTATGTAATTATGAGCCCTCTGGACAGAAGTGGGCAATGGATGTTGAAGAGGAACAGTGTGGAGCCACAGTTCTGCTCTCTTCAAACTGCCCAGTCTCCTAAAGCTAAACAACATACCATACATGATTCTGAACTTCTGTTATTCAGCTGTGTGTGACTGATGCAAAATAGGACACACATTAACTTACCAAGATGAAAGATCTATTTTTGGTTCACAGATCTGGAGATTTCAATTAATGGTCACTTGAACTTGCCTTTTTAGGGCCTCTGATGAGACAACAAACACATCATAGCTAGGAGTGTACTGAAGAACTGAGGCAAGCAGATATTAAGCAACCTGACTCTCCATTTGACGTCACTACACGTACTCCTCACCATCAGGTGACGGACAACGCACCAAGCAACACCTCTGACTTCTGACTTCCATAAGCACCTATGCACAATTAAGAATGGAACCAGATTAGAACTCAATCCATCGCCCTATTTTTCCTGCAACCTTCCTTCTGAATTACCTCCTGGTTATGCAAACAAGGCATGAGCCACACCCTAATGTCCTTCCAAAGGCTGAGTTCTTCCTGATCACTGAACTAGTTTAACAAAGGAAGCCAAGGGGAGGACCCGAGTGGACACACTTCATCTGTCCATGGCTAAGGGGCAGGATGGGTGTGGATACACTTCACCTGTCGGTGGCCTAGGGGCAGGCTGGGTGTGCACAAACTTCACCTGTCAGTGGCCTAAGGGGCAAGATGGGTGTGGACACTTCACCTGTCGGCGGCCATTGCTTTCCTCAGAGGGTTATTACCTTTGGTCACTGAAATTGTTTAAAGTCCTGAATCTTCCATTTTGCTTATTTTACTGGATGTGGGTTGTTCCAAGTACCCATATTTCAATTGGGCCTCTAGTTTTAACAATGTTGGTATTGAGAAATACATTATGAGAGACTACCTAACAAATGTATCTTTGAAACATAGTTCAAAAATTATAAATAAAGCCAGGCTAGGGGGCGCATGCCTTTAATTGAAGCACTTGTGAGCCAGAGGCAGGTGAATCTCTGAAATCGGGGCCAGCCGGGTCTAGATAGTGTGTTCCAGGACTACATAATGAGACCCCACATGAGAACATTACTTCTCAAAAAGGATGATTTCATCAAAAATTCCTCTGCTTTCTGGCTGAGCCAACACAGCAAAAAGGGAGGAGGACTAGTGTATACCTGCATGCTCAGTGTAGACACTCACCCTAGTGTATACCTACATGCTCAGTGTAGACACTCACCCTAGTGCATACCTGCATGCTCAGTGTAGACACTTACCCTAGTGCATACCTGCATGCTCAGTGTAGACACTCACCCTAGTGCATACCTGCATGCTCAGTGTAGACACTCACCCTAGTGCATACCTACATGCTCAGTGTAGACACTTACCCTAGTGCATACCTGCATGCTCAGTGTAGACACTCACCCTAGTGCATACCTGCATGCTCAGTGTAGACACTTACCCTAGTTCATACCTGCATGCTCAGTGTAGACACTTACCCTAGTGCATACCTACATGCTCAGTGTAGACACTCACCCTAGTGCATACCTGTATGCTCAGTGTAGACTATCACCCTAGTGCATACCTGCATGCTCAGTGTAGACACTCACCCTAGTGCATACCTGCATGCTCAGTGTAGACACTCACCCTAGTTCATACCTGCATGCTCAGTGTAGACACTCACCCTAGTTCATACCTGCATGCTCAGTGTAGACACTCACCCTAGTGCATACCTGCATGCTCAGTGTAGACTATCACCCTAGTTCATACCTGCATGCTCAGTGTAGACACTCACTCTAATGCATACCTACATGCTCGGTGTAGACTATCACCCTAGTGCATACTTGCATGCTATCAGTGTAGACTATCACCCTCCCTCAAGATAACTAAGTCTTCTGAATTATGCTATTTGGCTTTTCTTTTGTTTTTATTTATTTACTTACTCATCTTTCCCCTTTAGTGACATAATTTAATGTTGGAGATTGAGGCATTTTATAGAATTAGCCAGATAATATTCTGACTAGAACTAGTTCATAGATAGTCATTCCACATTATTCCAGAATGCAACTCCTGACCCCAAAAGAAGAATTAGATGCTAACACTCAAACAAGGAAATTGTCCTGCTTGTAAAATATGCAGGCAGCAAAATTCTGCTTGATATTGCTTCAGCACCTAAGCTCCATTCTGCAGCTCCCTACCTCTGAACGGAGCCCCAACATGTAAACAGAGATGCACAGTATAAGGCTAACAGGAAATTGTATCTTCTGAAAGGTCAAATTTGCTGAAACTTTTGAATAAGGCACAAAAGGGCAGGAAGACCAAAGACCCTGGTGAAATCAGGACCCTGTCCCCTGAAGCCAATGGTAGAGTGGGAAAATAATTTCATATCCTCGTGCCTGGATTTTAAGTGCAGAAAGCAATATGCTGTGGTGAAAATATGGGACATAAATTTAATAAAATGAGTTTTATGAACCAGGGCACTGCTGAGCTTCCCTAATTAACCTTTACTCTAATGTTAGGGCAATTTTCTCTTTCTTTTTGAGACATGCACTGTTGAAAGACATAGAAATGTGTGTGTGTGTGTGTGTGTGTGTGTGTGTGTGTGTGTGTGTAGGGAAATATATGAGCCAAGCACTACTTACCATTGTGGCTACCAGTATAGCTTTCTGAATATACAGAGAAAATATTCTTTTTAACATGAGAAAACAACATTTGCTTTTAGAGAACATTTAACTCAAATGTTTTAGATTAAAATATTAGCCTAGAAGACCCAGAGAAGATGTCTCTCAGAGGTCTTTAGATTCTGTTATGTCAAAAAAAAAAAAAATCACTAATCCAGCAGCTGTGCCTGGAAATGATTCTCCAGCACCCACAGCTGGAACTGTTAAAGGCAGGGAAATAGGCCCCCAGGGAAAACAGGCTTGCTGTGCAAGTCACTGTAACTACCACAAAGAAAAAGATCTATGTCAAAGTTCATCACTTAAAATAACCCTTTAAGCTACTAAAAAGCTAACCAGGCCGAGAGGTGGTGGCACACGCCTGTAATCCCAGCACTCTGGGAGGCAGAAGCAGGCAGATTTCTGAGTCAGAGGCCAGCCTGGTCTACAGAGTGAGCTCCAGGACAGCCAGGGCTACACAGAGAAACCCTATCTCAGAAAAAAAAAAATAAGCTAACCAGTTATATGCTGAGCACCATGCAATAGATAAAGTCTCAGAGTCAAGTAGTCCTTCCACAGCTGAGGGCATAACCCACATCAAAAGATCTTATAAATAAACTGTTTCTTTGGCATGGCTCTTGACTAGATAGTAGGTAGATGTTTAGGAGAACATCACCAGCAATGAATTTCAGAGCTTTCAAAAATACTTGTGCTGTCATTTGTAGGGGAGTGGGGCCAGAGATATACCTGTGCTGATCCTTTAAGATACCTGCCCCACTAGTGAGTTATTGGTGCCGCAGCACAATCCCCAAATCTGGCCCTGGAGAAGATGGATTACAGTCTATCAGCTGAAGTCCTGTCGGAGCTCAGGCGATGGCTCAGTTACTAACGGGCTTACCATACAAGAATGAGGGCCTGAGTACAGATTCCTGCCACCCTTGTAAAGGGGCGCTGCATGCTGCATGCCTGTAACCTTAGCACTTGGGGGAACCACTGGAGCTCAGCAGAACGCCAGTCTAACTGAATCTGTGAGCTCTAGATTCAGTGACAGACCCTGCTTCAAAAATAACAAGGGGGAGGTAAAGGATTAAGGGAGACATCTGATGTCAACTTCTGGTCTTCACATGTATACGCACACACACACACACACATGTGCACAAACGTAAGCATGTGTACACCATGTACCATGCACATGCATGAGAAAGAGAGAGACATGCAGCAATGCTGGCAACAGCCCCAGATTCTTTCTTTGAGAATTAAGAATGCTTCTCATCTGCACCGCATTACCCAACCTTGCCACAGCTGCCTTCTCAACACTGATGCCTAGTATTCAAGCAATGAGTTTTGCAAAAACCAGTGCATTTGCAAGACAAATCACATAGAGACAAGCCTCAGCTTCACCTCACCAAGATTAGGACTTAGAGTATTTATGGGATAAAGAAACTGGGTGTGCCAGGCGGTGGTGGTGCACATCTTTAATCCCAGCACTTGGGAGGCAGAGGCAAGTGGATTTCTGAGTTCTAAGCCAGCCTGGTCTACAGAGTGAGTTCCAGGACAGCCAGGGCTACATAGAGAAACCCTGGGTGTGTGGGCTGAGGAGAAAGTGATTAGAGGTAAGGAGCTGTGTTGTAGGTATGCAGAGTCAACTTTCATGGCTGTTCACAGAATGGATGTTCAAAGAATAGCGAAACATAAGATTTTCTATGTACAGTAAAAATATTGCAATCCCTATCGTGGAATAGTCTCTGGTCGAAGTTGGCTGAGGGTGTTTTCAGGCAGCAGTGTGAAGCCTGCATATTGTGTGTTGAGAATGAAGGCTGCAGTGAAGTTGTTAAAGACACCACAGGCAAGTGCTGCCAGAGTCCTTATGCATTTGCTTTTGAATTAACATTCGGTTGTCACACCAACACAATCCTTTTACTGTTGGCCAATGATCCCAACCCAGTTATATGATTCCGTGTGGAGTGATGACTCACCATTGAAGGAACTGTGATCAAAAGTAAAGCTAATGCGACCATACTACTCCGCCCCTGTGACTCTAAGAGCAGCGATTAAAGAGAGCAGCTAAGCACTAGTGCAGCAGGAAGAATTATTCCTTCTACCGGTCCATTCCAGGCGCAGGGGGGCCACATTATATAAACCTCTTGCCACATTACCCAAACTTTTCAAACTTACTTCTTCAAGCAGAGTCATGAAATTGCCTGTCTAACATGAACATGTGCCCATTGATTATTTTTCTCATGAAAACAAAACCCCTACTGGGATTTGATCATCCTGAAGGGTGTTGGGAACTGTGTATAAAGAGAGTAGAAATAAAAGGAGGAGGCAAGAGAAAAAAAAAAACTGGAAAGGGGAGTTCTACTCATCACCATTGCAATGTTCCTCCTAGAAATAAAGAAAAAAAAAACAACCTTTGAATACAAACATAACGTGGTTAATTTCGTGAGGTGACATTAAGATGGTGGTAGCGCACGCCTGTAATCCCAGCACTCTGGGAGGCAGAGGCAGGCTGATTTCTGAGTTCGAGGCCAGCCTGGTCTACAGAGTGAGTTCCAGGACAGCCAGGGCTATACAGAGAAACCCTGTCTCGAAAAAACCAAATCCAAAACAACAACAACAACAACAACAACCCCCCCCAAGAAAAGAATCTGAACCGAGTGACACCAACTGTTGCTTTAGCCAGTGCCTGTCAGAATCGCAATACAAGCTTCCTTAACTTAAAAGAGCAGACCAGGGCAATTTTCAAAGTGACCCGGTGTTTCGGATTAACGCCTGGAGGTGCCATTGGCTTTCCAGTCGGCCGTGAGTCTGCAGCGTGCTGGGGACGGGCCTGTGTGCAGGGATTACTCTCGGGTGTTTCACGTGGGGCTCACTCCCTGGTGTACACACAACTGCTGCATGGGAGATTTATTTTACTTCATCTGCATCCCAAGATTCTTTTGTCGGACATAGAGATGAAGAGCTATTTATAACAAGGGATCGCCTCATCACGGTAGCAGCCTTTTAAAAGTATTCAGGGCCTCGTTAGAAAGGCTTTTTGTGGTAATGGCCAGAGTAGGTGGAGTATTGTCTTTGTCTAATTTGAAGAAAGACAGAAAGTAGGTGATTGATGGCAAATAATACAGCTGGTCTTGTTCTAACCTCTGGCTCAGGGCTTTGGCTAGAGTCTGAGAGTAAAATCTAATAACAAGATGTACCTGACAAGATGACCCCAAAATATGTGCTATCAGGGAAAATATGTGCTATCAGGAGATAGTACCTGAATGGTTTGACATGTTAACATGGATCAAAATTTGTAATAAAAACTGTAGTCTATAGGTATCATGCATCAGTACAATGTGTTAATGATATTGTATTTATTTGATATGTAATCTTTTTCTTCTTCGAGAAAATCGACAAGCTGAGATGTGAAGCTCTAAACCTTTTCTTCCAACTTTAAAACACAAAACATGTCACAAACCTACAATGGTTCTGAATGCATTTATGTGCTGCTTTCAGCTGCTGGAAGCAACTATCAGAGCAGTATGATGAAAATCAGAAACAGCATGGCAAAACAGGACCATTTTTCTCTGCTAACTGTAGTGTAGGAAGTTCTCAGCTCTATGAACTAGAAGTGGCTTCTGACTGTGGCTCGTGGGAGCTGCTGGCTATGTGTCTCCTTGGACGTCTGGCATAGCTTTAGAAAGGTCGTTATTGAAAGCGCATTTCACCCAGTTTTAAAATACAAATGACACTGGGCAGTGGTGGCCCACGCCTGTAATCCCAGCACTCTGGGAGGCAGAGGCAGGCGGATTTCTGAGTTCAAGGCCAGCCTGGTCTACAGAGTGAGTTCCAGGATAGCCAGGGCTACACAGAGAAACCCTGTCTCGAAAAAACCAAATCCAATAAAATAAAATAAAATAAAATAAAATACAAATGACAGGGGCTAGAAAGCCAGCTCCACAGTTAAGAGCACTTGCTGCTCTTGCAGAAGACTCAGGCTCTGTTCCAAGCACCAACAACCGGCAGCTCCCAGCTCTCCCTGATGCCACTTACAGGGAATCCGACACCCTCTTCTGACTTCCTCCAGCATCAGGTACACATGCAGTGCATACATCCATTAACTCCTCAGCACTGCAGGAGACCGGGTGCAGTTACACACCCGTAACCCTTCCGAAGTAGAGGCAAGAAGATCAGAAGTTCAAAGTCACCTTCTGCTACACAGCCTGGGCTTTATGACACCTTGTCTCAAAACCAAAACCAAACAAATAGCCTACCAAATTGCTTCATCAAAATAAAGTTATTGTTCCTTCTTACAAGGTTCCTTCTTACAAGAAAAGGACTATTCTACAACACCTGTGGACATAACTCCTATTAGGAATGGAAAGGTTGTTTTAGTGGTTTCCACTATCTAACCCAGGCTGGTCTTGAAATTGACACCCTTTTCTAAGCCCCTTGAGTGTTTGGATTATAGGAATACAACATTATACTTGGCTATCTATTTGGTTTTCACCCATTGTTAATCTTAGAAAATGTGGCCAAGGTCCTCAAGCCACCTTGAGTTTCCTTTCACTAAAATAGGGACAGTAATTCCTGGCCTATGTACTCTACAGACTAAAGCAAATAAAGTCACATGGATTTGGATTTACATAATGATAATATATATATAAATAATATATAATAATATATAAAATATAACTTGGGCTCAGGCTCAACAGGCTAAAATGCTAAGACTCATGATGTGATTTTAATCCCACCACAAAGTGGACAGAGAGAACGACTCCTGAAGGCGTTCCTCTGACCTCCACCTACATACTAAGGCATACATGCATGTGCCCCCCCACACACATACTAGTGTATATAGAAATTAATCAAAACATTTTAAATATGTTTTTTTTCCAGAGAGGGGTTCTCTGTGTAGTTCTGGATATCCTGGAACTCACTCTGTAGACCAGACTGGCCTTGAGATCTGCCTGCCTCTGCCTTCCAAGTGCTGGGACCAATGGTGTGCGCCACCTGCCTGTCTTACTTAAAACATTTAAATATAACTTTTACTTGATACAATTTTAAGAATATAAAAATGTAATTGTAACTCTGATATATAAACAAATAGTAGAGTTCTTAAAATGAGAAAAGATTGAATTCAGTAATATTTCCCAAATATATTTCATCTTGATGACGTGAATACAAGACTCTAAGAATATCCCAATTTCGGGTGTATATCAGTTTTAAAAATGGCATTAGAATAAGAAGCCCTCTGTGAAAGCAGTTGAGGAAAACAATTGAGGTCAATCATTGGCCTCCACACTCACATACCAAGACTCACACACAGGAAAACAACAGAATTGAAGAGCTCACTTAATCACTTAACCAAGTTTAAAGTTATTGTTAAAAATTAAAAGGCAAAGTCCAACTTTGAAGACTATTTGTGTGTGTGTGTGTGTGTGTAATGTGTGTTTTCTTTTGTTGATTTAACTAGAGAGACTAACACTAACATTAAGCAACGAGGTGTTATTCAGGGTAGAAGAGAGAAGACAAAGGCATACAATGGAAATCATGCCTGGCATGTAGAGATGTCTCCTTGTAGATCTAAGGAGTGGAAGGCCAGGTCCTGAGGTGGGCTTCTTCTTATGTTATATCCCCAGAGTATCCGCACAGCTGTCTTAGTGATGGGTCCAGCACAGTGGTCAGTCATTCTCTAATCTATTGAAATGTTGGTAAATACTCAGTCCTAGTGAGCCTTCTGTGATGGTTGTCATTATCAATTTGATTGGATTAATGAAGGTCTAATGGGTACTTGAGGAATGATCTGGTTGGTAAAGTGTTTGCCGCAGAAACATAAGTGCCTAAATATCGATGCTATGGTGGTTTAAATGAAAAAAACATGTGCTGTAGGCTCAGATATTTGAATACTTGGTCCTCAGTTAGTGGCACTGTTTGGGGGAGGTGATGCAACCTTGCTTTGAGAGTTATCCCTTCATCCAATTTCCATTTCATACCCTTTCCTCCCTTTCTTGTTCTGGCCATCTACTGCCATGCTGTCCCTGCCACAATGAATGCTAGCCCCCTCCATATTAAAGGCCAGGTGTGGCCGCATGCAATTGTAAGCTCAGGCTGAGTGTGCCGAGACAGGGGAATTTGTAGGACTCGATAGATAAAGAAGTGATCAAACTTGCCCAATTGGTAAGTCCAGGTTCTGTAAGAGATTCTGTCTCAAAAAAATAAATGGAAGGCCAGAGAGAAAGCTCAGTAGTTAAAAACACTTGTTCTTCTAGAGGGTCCAGGCTCAGTTCCTAGCACCAACATGGTGGGTTCAACCATCTGTAACTCCAGTTCCAGGGAATCCAACATCATTTTCTAGCTACCACAGGCACCTGGTATGCACATCATAAAGACGTGCATGAAGAAAAAAAAAACCCACCATATATTTAAAGTAAAAATAAATAAAATAGCTGTGCAGCGGTGGTGGTACATGCCTGTAATCCCAGCACTCTGGGAGGCAGAGGCAAGCGGATTTCTAAGTTTGAGGCCAGCCTGGTCTACAGAGTAAGTTCCAAGACAGCCAGGGCTACACAGAGAAACCCTGTCTCGAAAAAACCAAATCCAAATAAATAAATAAATAAATAAAATAGAAAGAAAGTGGAAAAACAAGGATGCTTCTGGCATTCACATGCACATGCCCACATCTTGCACATGCACACACATACACACACAATTTTTTTTTAAATAAAAGAATAAAAAGAATTGTACAAGGCATTATAGTGAAGCATGTCTTTGGCTGTGTCTTTGAAGGCACAGGTTTCCCCCTTTAACTAGGGGGAGGAGGGCAGTCTGATTGTGGACGCCCAATGGGGGAGGAGGGCAGCCTGATCGTGGTGGACGCCCAATGGGGGAGGAGGGCAGCCTGATTGTGGACACCCAATGGGTGAGGAGGGCAGTCTGATTGTGGACGCCCAATGGGGGAGGAAGGCAGCCTGATTGTGGACGCCCAATGGGGGAGGAGGGCAGCCTGATTGTGGACGCCCAATGGGGGAGGAGGGCAGCCTCAGCCTCATTGTGGACACCCAATGGGTGAGGAGGGCAGTCTGATTGTGGACGTCCAATGGGTGAGGAGGGCAGTCTGATCGTGGACGCCCAATGGGGGAGGAAGGCAGCTTGATTGTGGACGCCCAATGGGGGAGGAGGGCAGCCTGATTGTGGACGCCCAATGGGGGAGGAAGGCAGCCTGATTGTGGACGCCCAATGGGTGAGGAGGGCAGTCTGATCGTGGACGCCCAATGGGGGAGGAGGGCAGCCTGATCGTGGACGCCCAATGGGGGAGGAAGGCAGCCTGATTGTGGATGCCCAATGGGGGAGGAGAGCAGTCTGATCATGGACACCCAATGGGGGAGGAGAGCAGTCTGATCGTGGATGTCCAATGGGGGAGGAGGGCAGCCTGATTGTGGACGCCCAATGGGGGAGGAGGGCAGCCTGATTTTGGACACCCAATGGGGGAGGAGGGCAGTCTGATTGTGGACGTCCAATGGGGGAGGAGGGCAGTCTGATTGTGGATGCCCAATGGGGGCGGAGGGCAGCCTGATTGTGGATGCCCAATGGGGGAGGAGAGCAGTCTGATTGTGGATGCCCAATGGGGGAGGAGGGCAGTCTGATTGTGGACGTCCAATGGGGGAGGAGGGCAGCCTGATTGTGGACGCCCAATGGGGGAGGAGGGCAGCCTGATTGTGGACGTCCAATGGGGGAGGAGAGCAGTCTGATTGTGGACGTCCAATGGGGGAGGAGGGCAGCCTGATTGTGGATGCCCAATGGGGGAGGAGAGCAGTCTGATTGTGGACGCCCAATGGAGGAGGAGGGCAGCCTGATTGTGGACGCCCAATGGGGGAGGAGGGCAGCCTGATTGTGGACGTCCAATGGGGGAGGAGAGCAGTCTGATTGTGGACGTCCAATGGGGGAGGAGGGCAGCCTGATTGTGGACGCCCAATGGGTACTGGTCTAGCATAGAAAACAGTGGGGGTTAGGAGGAAAAATCAACCTGAGAAACACCACTCTCTCTTTCTGCACTCCTCCCCCAATGATGAGCAAACAGCTTCATGTTCCTGCCATCACAACCAGAAGCCACTACCACCACTGTGCCTTCTCTGCCACTGTGGAGTATACCCCCAAGTACAAAAAAATTCTAAGTCCTCCCTCCTTTAAGATGGGCTAATCTGAAGATCCATATTGATTCTAGAGTGGCTACTGTTTTATGCCAAAGAATCCGAAACCAGTTTGTTCTATTGCTGTGATGAGATACCATTACCACAGCAACTCTTATAAAAGAGAGCATTTACTTGTAGGCTTGCTTACAGTTTCAGAAGTTTATTCCATTGTCATGGTGGGGAGCATGGTGGCATGCAGGCAGGGCTGGAGCAATTGCTGAGATCTATATCCTGAAGGGATGGAAGGAGGGAGGGAGAGAGAGGTAGAGAGGCAGGGGCAGAGGCAGGGGCAGGGGCAGAGGCAGACACTGGCCTGGAGGTGTGGGTTTTTGAAAACCTCAAAGCCCACCCTAGAGACACACTTCTTCCAACAAGGTTACACCTCTTAAGATCCTAATCCTTCTAATCCTACCAAAGAGATCCACTCCCTCCTGAATAAGTATTCAAACTTATGAGCCTTTGGGGGCCACTCTAATTCAAAGCACCATACAGTCCAATAGGCCAAGTGCTGCTGACTCACTGTAGGTAAAGTGAAAGGATAGAAAATAATACAGCCTAACTCTAATGACCCCAAGAAGTCAGAAGTTTAAAACGCTATCTCGCTTTGTTAGAAACTAGGTAAAAGGTCACATTCCAGAGCCAGCCCTTTGTTTAGAGCTAGCAGAAAGGCCTTGAATAGGTGATCCTGGCCCCATAAGGTAACTGGAAATGGGCTAAGCTTATCTTGCTTCTGTAAATCGCTTACGCCATTATCCCTATGCAGGAGGAGTTCACACAGCTATAGACATTCAAGAAAATAGGAAACTAATTGGTCCACTGAGTGTGGGCTCTGATAATTTAAACTGATTGGCCTAAAAACTATGGAGTGGTACAAATCAATTGGCTAGCATTTTGCGGGTCTCTCCATGCTAAGAAATGATTGGTTTGTGATTTGCGCGCTTTGTCGTAAACTTATAAAAGCTGTCGTGATTGGCTCACATTTCGTGGGCTCTCCATGCTAAGAAATGATTGGTTTGCAATTTGGGGGCTTTGTCTAAACTTATAAAAGCTGTCATAATTCGGCACTTGTGGTCCACAGTCCTCTAGCCCTGCGCAGTGTACGGCTGTGGAACCCAGAATTCTGGAATAAAGAAATCCTCATGTTATTGCATCGAGACCGTTTCTCTCTAGTGATTTGGGTGCCTTTCGGGGTGTGGGTTGCTGGGGCACCCTCGGTTTTGGGGGGGGGTCTTACAAAAGTACCTGTGATATGGCTTCAACTGAGTTAGCTGGCCAAGAAATGTGATACAGAAGGCATGGTGGTGGTCAGAGATGCCAGAGGCCCACTTGAAAAGTGATGTCGTGTTTTATGATTGACCTCAGTAGCTAGAGGCAGAGGAGCAAGGAGTGAGGGTCAACTCTATGGTCCTGGAAACCTTTGAAATTTGAAAGCACTCTGTTGTCATACAGCAGGTGAGAAGGCTAGGCTGACTCCATGACAGGCTTCAAATTAGACCTAAGAACTGGGCAAGTCAGTTAGTTACTAGAAAAAAACCCAAACTTCAAGGCTTGGGCTTCAAGGCAGCTCGTCAGAGACTGCCCTGCCATCCTGCCACCTGGCCTGAGGCAAGGACAATGGGTCAGCAGTAACTTCCAGACTTCCTCAGCAACAGTTTCCGCCCACAGTTCTGGAATGTCCACAAAGATGGACCCAATCACTTACCCTGTAATTCCCTACTGTGCTTTAGACCAGGGCTTGGAGCTCACTTGGGTGTCTCTCTCTATCTTGGTAATGGGAGACCAGCATGCTGGACTTCTGCAGAATAAAACACTCTTTGAGTTATACTATTTGAGTAGGAGTATCATTCAGGTGAATCGTGGACCTTTACACAGGTAAGGAAGTTGTTAGCTTTCTAATCTTATTAGATCCCACCAATAAACGACATAGTGCAAAAGGCAAGAATGCAAGCAAGTGGTAACTTGGCTTTCGTTTGCACACTTGGTAAATATTCTTGTTCTTAGGTTAGAAAGCTCTGGGCAGGATCGAGAGCCTAGAGTTTACTTTCCTTGCTCTGTGACCTTCAGGAAGTCGGTTTGTTGTTGTTGTTGTTGTTGTTGTTTGGTTTTTGTTTTGTTTTTCTGAATCTTAATTACTTTAAAAGGCATGTGAGAATCACTATTCCCCAAATCCGTCAGAAGATGATCTGAGGTCACCTCAAAAAGTTCTAGGTGTTTCAAAAATTTCTTGATAAATTTCCCTTCCTCCCTTTCCCCTTCCTCCCCAACCTTTGTCAAGTATTTGTGAGATCTGATAAGATCAGAAAGCTGGCCAACAACTTCCCTTACCTGCTCTATGACAACAAGGTGCTTTCAGAGTTCCAAGGATTCTAGGAGCAGAGAGTTGACACTCACTTGCTCTTCTGTCTCCAGATACTGAGGTCATTAATCAAGCAAAGGTTTACTGAATATAATTCTGAATGACCAGGTTGGCCTCAATCTCACAGAGATGCACATGAGTGCCTCTGTAAATCTCTGTGCTAGGGTTAAAGTGCTGTGCTCCACCACGCCCTGCGCAGGTGGGTCTTTCAAACCAGAAGGAACAATCTTTCCTGGGCACAGATGCCTGCTAAGCCTTCCTTTCACCTCGAAGGAACCGGAAACTGGGGAACTGGATAAAGAAAGAACTGGACAGGAAGAAGCTTATCACAGCTGACTAGCTCTGGAGTCTCTCTTCTCCTGCCCCAATTCTGCTGCCCTTGAGGATTTCCCCCTGGATAAACAATCATTCCCCAAACGCTGTGAGAAAGCCTGACCCACCACAGGCCACCTGGCAGTGCATTCTGCAGCCCAGCATGAGTCCTGGCCTGGTCATCAAGAAACGATCTGTGTTGGGCCTTTGTGCGCTTTGTTTCAATATGGGATGTGCTGGTGCTGGGGGAGAGCACCGTGGACAATTGTCTCCTCCAGAGGTGTTATAAGGATAAATGAAATGATCTTCATACAGCACTTTAGGATGTTCATATGAAATGCACCTTTGTAAATATGAAGCATTCTAAAAGACCAGCAACTGCAAGTTCTATTTAAAATAAAAAGTGCTGACAACAATTTTAGACCAAGAGTAAACACATCAGCTCGAAATTGAAGTGCACTTGGCCAGGTCGCTCAGGCTGATGGCATATCTGGGTCCTTACCACAAATAAGGCTAGATCTTAGCTGAGAGAGCTATGCAGTCCATCCCCAGCCCTGCCCTGCTGCTTAAAAGCTTCTAAAGGTAATGTCTGGACCCTGTATTCTTTATGACCTGAGAAGAATCTGGGTCTGTGGTCTACCTTGAGAAAGCTAAAAGCAGAGGTACCCCAGGGCGACCGCGGGCTCCACAGCTACTGCTGCAGCTGACTGCTGGCTCCTGGGGCACATTAAAGCCATCCCATCGGAACTCGTGTGAAGACAGATCAAAGTCATCCTCTAGAAAATCTGTCTGGAAAACAAGAACAGTAGCCACCCTGTGGGGGACTGTGGGCATGTGCGCATGTGCAGGTAAAGCCAGAGGACAAACCCGGGTGTCACCTGGTGCTGGGGATGGAACTCAGGTCCTCCTCCTTGTGCAGTGCGCACTCTCCTGGCTGGGCCGTCTCCCCAGGCCTGGGATTCTGACATTCTTTTGGGTTTGTCCTTGTATAACTTGACACAGTGTATTAACATTGTTGTGCTTTTTTTTTTTAAACCTCTGTGTGATTTTGTTCCCTCTGTGTGTTTGTTTTGAAACAGAGTCTTATTGTGTGACAAGACTGGCCTCCAATTTTTTTTATGTAGCTTAGACTGGCTTTGAACTCCTTATCTCCTGGATCATTTCCCCAAGGTCTGGGATTACAGTTATGTACCACTATGACTGGCTTTATTTCTGTTTTAAAGTGAAGATTTTGTATTTTCCCTATGTGGAGATTCAAGAAAGGAATTATATGTCTTAATTGTTATTTTATGTTATCATTAAAAAGTTCAAAGTTCTGCTGGGCATGGTGGGCCTTTAATCCCAACACTCAGGAGGCAGAAGCAGTGGGTGCCAAGGAGGTCAAGGCCACTCTGGCCTATTCAGGAAGTTCCAGGCAAGCTAAAGGTACACAGTGAGACCCTTTCAAAAAGGAAAGAAAGAAAGGCAGGCCAAGGATTTTATGCTATTTTGTTCCTAAGCACATCTAAAATTATTTGACTTTTCTCCTGCTAAGAGTAAAACACAAGGTCAGAAGAGTGACATTTTATCGACCACTCACTCGAAGGCTAGGTTTTTTTACTTTAATTTAACCTGCACCATTACATTGTGAAATATGTACTGAGGCTGGCTTTGAACTCCTGATCCTTCTGCCTGGACCTCCCAAGTTGTGAAATTATAAGCATGCACTACCCCCACCTAATTTCATGTAAATACTTATATAATAAATATGTTTAAATGTTATAAAATATATTAAAATAAATATATAAGAAAATACTGACATTAACTAGGGCATGTATCACAGAGTAATTAGAAAGGTCACTTACCTCTTAAGGAAATAGCATTAGATTTGTAATGCAATTATTTAAAGTAACAACAATATCCTACCTTTCTTATGATTTTGAGAACTAAGTTTATGGACCTATGACTGTGGTTAGGCTTTTAGCTAAATGGAAGGTGTGAAGTTTGAGGACTCCGGGTTTGCACTGTCTCTTTCCAAGGAAGATGTTTCAAATTGGTTTTCGAGGTGCATGTGCTGGTGATTAGCAGTTACTCTTCAAAATGAACTTAAGATATAGAAGATTGAAGTAACCCGGAGGAAGTCATAAAGCATAAACAGAGCCATTTAAAACAAGCCCATCCTACTCTTTATTGTTTTCAGAGTTTAGCTTTGGAGAAATTCAGCTAGTGGGAATATTCCTCCTATGCCAAGTGATATCCTCTTGCTACTTACAACGTCCTGGGGAGAGGAGCTGTGCTAAGGAAACAAAGCAGAGCACTTTCTAAAGGATTATCTGTCTCCGCCGCTGTCCACACTTTCTGAAGCGATTTCAAACTCCAAATTAGTTTTAGGATTAGCTATTTCATTGGGTCTCAAGGTTTACACAGTGCTTTCTTGAGTTAGATTGTTGGTATCTAAGTGTGCTTTGTACAACACACACTTCAAATACTGGAACCTACATTGTGAAGAGATCAAACTATTTGTTGGATATCCCTAGCACTCCAGGTTAACCCAATGGCATCCACAGGGAAGGAAGGAAGGAAGGAAGGAAGGTCTTGCTCTGACACATCCCAGTCTTCCCCATCAAAGCAAAGCAGAGGATCGAAAACCACTTTATTTTATTTATTTATTTATTTATTTTTGAACTTTCAGTTTGAAACATGGGGTGATAGCAAACGCTGTGGAGCAGTCTAGGGATTTGGCTACCCCAAACTAATTGATTGCAGAAACTTTTGTAAGTAATGTTCATAATATTTTTCAAGCTTTATGTTTCTTGCTGAATATTTGTTATAGTTGGCCCCAGATTCTTCTTCCTAACCCCATGCTCTCAGAAATAAGACTCAGACTCAAATTGTATGTACAAATACCTTGGCCATATAGTAGGTGCTACTTTGACTAGGTCGTAACTAAAGATAACCATTTATTTTAACCTACATCTTGCCATGTGGCTGGTTACCATGTGGCTCAGGTACCATGTGATTATCTCCTCGTCTTGCCCCCTTCTCTCCCAGAATTCTTTTTCTTCCCAATGTTCCACCTCTATTTCTTGCTTAAGTCATAGGCCATAGGCTTTTTAATTGACAGGTGAGGCATCCACATAATATACTAGATGATGCCTCCACAAATATTGCTGCCATTTATGGATGACGGTGGCTAATATGCACACTGCCTTGCCTTTCCTCTGCTTCTTGCCACCATTTATAAATTAGATCCATCAGCCTCTTTTTGAATATAACTGGGATAGTATAGCTGGTACTCAGCTAAAGAGAAGCAAGAAAGATCACCTGTCACTCAGAGCAATTACAACCCTAAGGAAGTACTAAACCCTACGCTCTATGGCCTCTCTTCCTGACTACCTGGGAGTATGTATGGATTACCTCTCCAGCCTTTCTCTTTAGACCTTCACTGCTCTCTGACAGACTTCATACTCCGTATTCTCTAATGTAGTCCCAGAGGAGACTATGGGAATGCAATGGCTGGCTGGCAATACTTCATGAAAATAGCCAGCTGTAGTGGCGTAGTCCAACAGTCAGTAAGTGGAGGAGGACGAAACAGAGACCATGCCTTTAAGGCAAGCCTAGCTTATATGACAAGATCTCTTGGCAATTAAAAAAAAAAAAAGTCATCAGAGAGGTTTCATGCAGCAACTGGTGGAGCAGATGCAGAGACCCTTATCGAAACCTTCTAGGTAGAGCTCTGAGACTCCCAAGGAAGAAGAGGAAGGACACCAGGAGAACATGACCCACAGAATTAACTAAGCAGGGCTCGGGTTCACAGGAGCTCAAGAGACTGGTGACAATCAGGGGTCCTGTGTGGATCTGAGCTGGGTCCTCTGCATGGGCATTATGCTTGTATAGCTCGGTGTTCATGTGGGACTTCTCACAGTGGGAGTGGAGGCTTTCTCTGATGCTTTTGCCTGCTTTGGGGACCCCTTTCCCCTACTGGGTTACCTTGTCCAGCCTTGATATGAGGGTTTGTACCTGGTCTTACTGTAAAACTTGTTATGCTATGTTCAGTTGATAGCAGGGAGGCCTGCTTTTTTCTGAAGGGAAATGGAGAAAGAATGGGGGAAAGGAGAGGTGGTGGGGAGGGACTGGGAGGAATGGAGGGAGGGGAAACTGTTGACTGGGTGTAATGTATGAGAGAAGAGAGAGGGAGAGAGAGATGAAATATTGGCAGTAAGTAAATGATACAAAGAATTCCAGAAATATGTTGCAAGGACACGATAACTAACATTTTATTAATGTGCCTCTCAATTACTAGTAGAGTTTCTTAGTTCAATCTTAAATCTGAAGATACACATCAGTTCCATCAAAGTGTGCTTACATTGTATTCCATATATACGAATGGTTAAAACTGCCTTTCCTTTTCAGTGAACACCTACAGGCTCCTTTTCCAGTTAGGACACAGCTCCATGTGTAAGGAGCTTGACGGCTTCCCTGGCAGCCTGAGTTGGGTCCCTGGAATCCACATGAAGGCAAGAGAGAAATGACTCCACGACGTTTGTCTTCTGACCACCACGTGCATGATGGCACACGCACCCAAAACAAACGAACAAACACAGACATCCTGAGTGTCTACTAACTTTTTTATTTTATGTATATGAGAACACTGTAGCTGCCTTCAGACATCTGTAAAGGTATCAGATCCCTTTACAGATGGTTGTAAGCCACCATGTGGTTGCTGGGAATTGAACTCAGGACCTCTGGGAGAGCAGTCAGAGCTCTTAACCACTGAACCATCTCTCTGTCCCCTAATTTGCTAACTTAAAAGATTATTTTATTTATAGCTTATCCATGTGGGTGATTTAATTTGGAGTAGAAGAAAAAGAAATGGATGTTCCTTTCGAAGATAACTATGATGCTTATTTTCTTCCTCATACTTCAAAAGTTTTAGTTTCATTATCCAGAGTCTGGTGGGGTCAGGAGCCCTCTGGTCAGTTGACAGCCAGAGACATACATAGTATGTTAAAAGCATCAACAAACCCTGACCCAATCATGTCTGGTATGTTTTTATTTTCAGAAATAACTTGAGTTTTTCTTCCTCCACATATGCACATATATGATGTGTAGAGGCCAATCACAATGAATTCCACTTTTCACCGGGCGGTGGTGGCGCATGCCGGTAATCCCAGCACTCTGGGAGGCAGAGGCAGGTGGATTTCTGAGTTCAAGGCCAGCCTGGTCTACAGAGTGAGTTCCAGGACAGCCAGGGATATACAGAGAAATCCTGTCTCTAAACAACAACAACAACAACAACAACAACAACAACAAAACAAATCTAAAAACAACCCCCCCCTAAAAAAAAATTCCACCATTTGTCTTCCGGTTACCAATCTATCATCAATAATCTCATCTGCATTCAGTGTAAGATGCTAAGATTGTAGGAGTTGAAAGTAATCAAACTGACATTAGCAGGGGTTAGCAATTCACTTCTTTTTAGGAATCCATAGCATGTTTATATAAGCTTAGGCTTGTCTCTAAGTAATGGGCAGCCCACATTAGGTTTCTGGACACTGGAACTCACATGGCTCTTCAGCTTCTGCCCAGCTTGCTGCTTGGAAAGAAGATGGCAGCAGGGACTTCAGCCTTTGCCTTAGAAAAAAGCATGGACTAAAGAGGTGGATGCCGCTAAGACTGTCCTAGTCATATCCCATTGCTGGAACGGAAGCCCTGGATAGCACGGAAGCCCTGGATCACCGGGGGTGGGGGGAAGACACTGGCTGGTCTCTGCAGCTTGCCTTACTGTAGCAGTTCTTGCAACAGCCACCCCAGTCTATTCTTTGAAATGTGAAGTTTGGAGAACTTCACTGACCTGATGTTGTCCTCATAGAGGTCTCAGAGACACAGGCTGTCCCTTTAGACCTTTATTCTTTTCTTAACTTGGACTTACAACCTTGTTAAGCATGTTAGGGACAATCAGAGTAGCTCTGAAGAATTTTTAAGGAGAAGATAAAACTCCTCTGGAGAATTGTAATACAGTGCCATTTCTTTTGAGAATAGCAAGTGGGCAAGTACTCTGTACATAACCTTGACCTACCCTATACCCTACAGTGCTTCAGGCAGCTTGTCTTTACAGTAAAAGCAAATGTTTTATTTTGTTTGTTTTGCTTGTTTAAATATACCCCCCTCCCCATCACCACGTCCAACAGTTCTCAGCATTTTCTGACCCAGCATTTCTCCCTCCTACATTGATTTTTCTCTGATAATATAAAGTTGTCTATTTATTTTAAGCAACAACACTCATGTGGTTCATGTTATTTCCATGCAGATCATGATTCTCTTCCCTCCTAAGCTGAGTCTTCATTCTCAGTTTAGCTTTCCCAAGTGCCTCTGTGCTACTGTCCTGTAGTGTTGGCGCTATTTCTCTCACTCTTTCTATCCTTCATCATTTATTAATGACACAGATTGTGTGATGAAGAGATGTCAACATTCTCATTTTTCTATATTTACAGGTATAATAGCTCGCTATCCAAGTGGATTTGTCACCTAATAGCCCTAAACGACCCCTCTCTTTTCACTTCCATTTCCCTCCATTATTCACTGCACCTCCCAATAGCTTATCATCCACGACTGTCTACTCTCCTTCCCCCCTTTAATTTCCTGAGACAGATTTCTACTTAAGAGGCTGAAAAACTATTAGATAGAGAGCTTCTAGAAACCACCAGAGCAGAAAGTCTTCTGCAAAGAGACATGCTTACCCACTGTGGTTTAACTGAATGACAAACCCAGTTAGTGCCCACATGAACAGGGAGTAATCACATTTGAGTGGAGGTATCAGCATACATAAGTCTCCCTAAACTGAGCACAATGGAAACTAAGTGCCTAAATTCCTGAGCAGAGGGCAGAAGAGTGGTTATATTGCTAGTCTAATATAAAACATGGCTCCCTGTATTTGAGTTGGAATTTTCATAACTGCTTAATATTAGTCTGTGAGTTGCTCCAGAGGGAAGCGATATCAAAGAAGAAAATAGTATTCATCTCTGTAAAGTATTCAGCAGTGCAGAGACACGGGGCAACCTGACATTTATTTTAGAAATTAGTTAGAGAGCTACAGTGGTTTTGGATAAAGCAAGTGTTGCTAGTGTGCTGTTGTAAAGGACCACATATCACATTACAGCTTCATCTTTGCTATCTTGCTGATTCGGAAAAAGTCAGCATTTTCTTCACTGTAAAATTTTGGAATTTCATTTGCATAAAAAAGCATTCTCTTATCTAAAAAGTTGTTCTTATATGTAGGTTAGCTCGGAGATTATGTATGTCTTTATGAAACTTTTTGCTAAATTTAAATTATTTCAAATAATTAAAAAGAATATAAACAGCATAATTTCTCCAAAGAAAAAATGTAAGATACTATCATGCTAAACTTAATCTTCACAGATTGTCTACCAACTATAAATAGATTGTATGGGTTACTGGACTAACACTACCATCTAAACTACATTTCTATGCGTTGCAGGCAGCATTTTTAACTTGACTAGAGAGTTTGTGTTTCTAAAGTCTATTGTCCACATTAACACGTTCCAAAACTCTTCTCAGCAGTATCATGGCTTGAACCCCAAGCCTAGAGAGACATCTCCTGTTTAACTTGACATTTTGATACATCTAGTACCAACTCAGCCAGGCCTTGAACGCACTCTCCTTAAACTCACTCTCTAGCCTAGGCAGTTCTTGAATTTGTGATCCTCCTGCCTTGGTAGCTAGGATTGCAGGCCTGTTACACCTCATTTCTTGGCTGAGGGTATGGGAGTGTTGGTAGGCTTGGAAAATAATAAGAGCCCAGGAAGCCAAATTGTGGTCTATGGAAATAACTAGTTGTTAGATTTTGATAAGTTATTTCTCTGCTGGTGAAAAGAGCCAATTCAAGCCAGATTAGAGTATATACAGGCAGATTTATTGTGAAGCACTCTTCACTGGTCCCAAGGGAGGCTGCCAGGGAAGTTGCTGTGGGGAAGGAGAGAGAGGGGAGGGGAAGTGAGAGAGTGCTCACAAAGGGAGAAAGAAAATGCCTAGAGGGGGAGAGTAGAGACCAGTATGTCTGGATTATATTGGAAAGAGCATGGGGGGGGGGGGGAGGGAGGGAAAGCCCAGCTCCTGGGCTAGGAAGTTCAGGGTAGAGCACAGGTTAATTCTAAGCAGGGACTGAGGGCTGGTGGGAGGATGTGGAGGCTTGGCCCACTCTGGTATGTTAAATATGCACTTCAGCTGGTTGTCTCAGGTCTGAATCCCAACATACTTCACACCTAAGAATTAATAAAGACCAAAATTTAAAATTTTCAAGTATAATACATTAGGTTCAGATTTATGTGCCTGGTGTGTACTTTGGAATTTCAATTCATATGTACTGCTTTAGTGTGAATGTTTGTATACCTCCAAATCCTTTATGTTAAAATCAAATCTCAGTTTGGTGGGACCAAGAGGCAGAGGATTGGGGAAATAATTAAAATCATAAAGGAGATGTGAACTGAAGTTCTCTGGAAACACGCTCTATCTGTAGTGAAGATTTTGCAGACTAACTTTGGCTGACTAGACCATGTGATCTGGAGAGATGGAATAGAACAAAGAAGAAAGTATCTTGAACAATCTTTGGTCCTTCCTAACAGTCATTTGCTATCAACTGTCACATCAGAGTTAAAATGTTCATGACATTTAGATATAATTTTTGAATATATCACTAAATGTGAAGCTTCCAACTTCCACCAGCCTGAGGCTAATAAGAATTTGACAAAGACAACATCTGAGTCCTATAAATTTCCCCACTGAAATTATCTTGAGTTATATCTGTCCCTTTAGTAGCCATTAACTTTTATCCTTTTTTTTAAAAAAAAAAAGATGTATTTATTTATGCATTCGAGTACACTGTCACTGTCTTCAGACACACCAGAACAGGGCATTGGATCCCATTACAGATGGAGTGAGCCACATGTGCTTGCTGGGACTTGAACTGAGGACCCGTGGAAGAACAGCCTGTGCTCTTACCTGCTAGAGCTCTCTCTCTAAGCCCCAGCTTTTATCCTTTTCCAGCTAGCTGATCCAGCATTCTCATGACTATCAAGGAAAACCCTTGAGATACACACTGAACCCAGGAGACCTCCAGCTTCCCCAAACTCTAAGTTAAAGAGCAGTAATATAACATTTCCTGACTTTGCTGTAGCCAGTGTTCCATCAGTGTGTTGATCAAATGCAAGGAACAAATTAGCTTTATTCTATAACTACAGTTTTGTTTGTCAGTCAGGCCTGTTCTTAGAAACCTAGAACTGAAGGGAAGAATAATGCAGAAAGTTGGAGTCAGAAACAAAATGGAATTCAGTGGGTCAGATTGGTCCTTTTCACATCTTCCAGGAAGGAGCATGTTCTTCAGGGTAACAGAAATCCATATTTCCCAGCCATGGTCACTCATATTTGACTTAGAATAAACTATATTTCTTTGAAAATAGAAACATATTGACAGCATCCATCATGGGAAACATTTATGTAGTGTCTATAGTGAACCCTAAGGAGTATAAGCCCTGAAATGTGTAGTTTAGGTGTGTCAACTCTAAACATGTAGAATAAATATTGTCAAATAAGCAAACTGAGGAGATGATCTAGAGCTGAAACGGCCTCACTATGTAGCTCTGAAGTCCTAGGACTCATTGTGTAGAGCAGGCTGGCTTTGAACAAACAGAAATACAGCTGCCTCTGCCTCCCAGTTGCTGGGATTAATAGTGTGTACCACCACACATGGCATCCTACTGATCTTTAAACATGTAAAATTTAAAGCATTCAACTCCATCACAAACCTTTTTCCCTAATATTGGAAACAAGTCACACTTGTTCTAAGTACATCACTAGAAAATGATACAGACTATTAATTTGAGAGCAGCTTCATTACTTGCTGAATTATCTGAATAGTTGAATAGAACAATAAATGAGTCTAAAGGCACATCTTTCAACCACTGTAATTGTGGGTTTACTATTATACCCTGTAATTACATTCCAACTATTTGAATTGTTAAGCAACAGTTCTGGAAAAGCATTGTTTTAGACTGAAATATGCCCCAACATGAAGTGAAAAATAAAAATAGAAACAGTCCTGCTGAAGTTCTGTCTTGGTAAGGGTTACTATTGCTGTGATGGAACACCATGACCAGGAGCAAGTTGAGAAGGAAAAGGGCTTACTTGGCTTATACTTCCAGAGCACTGTTCATAATCACAGGAAGTCAGGACAGGAACTCGAACAGGGCAGGAACCTGGAGGCAAGACCTGAGGCAGAGGCCACAGACAAGCGCTGCTTACTGGTCTGTTCTCCATGATTTGCTCAGCAGGCTCTCTTACAGAATCTAGAGATGCCAGCCCAGGGACTGCACCCGCAGTGGGCTGGGAAAGGAGGTCCCTCCTTTCACACAGCTCTAGCTTGTGTCAAGCTGACATAAACCTAGCCAGGACAAATTCCAAGCCACACTAAACAGAAACTAAGCTATTTAACCATCCTTTAGAGAAATAGGATTAGAAATAAGTCACATTTCTCAATAAGGCAAATTTCATTTAACTTAATGATAAAATTCTTTCTTCCTTATCCTTATACAAAAAAAGATAGCTGAATCTGGGATGAACCCCCAAATGTAAGGGTCTGCTGTTCGCTGAAGAATGATACTCCAGACTCAAATAGTATGTAAAAGCAAGGAGCATTTTATTCTGTAGAAGACCAGCATGTGTGTGTGTGGGGGTCCCTTATTCCAAGATGGAGAGACCCCAAAGTGAGCTTTGCGAAAGCACATAAAGGAAATCCCAGAGTAGATGACCTCTGTCTTAATCTATTGGGCCCATGTGAACCTAAATTCCTTGTTTCCTGACTCCTCTACTCAGCTGCCTTCTTGGTATCACAGATGTACAACAGGAATCTCAAATCACCCAAGACCAAAACAGAACTCACGATTTTCTTTAGAATCTGTTGTTCTAAATACTTAACTCCAGTTTTACAATGCTAAAACAAAGCTGCAAAGGTTCCAGTCACCAAAGTAAAACTATTAAGCAACTTAACCTTAGAAATCCCAAGTAATCAAGAGTTTAAAATATTAGCTGGATGTGATGGCACATGCTTTTAGTTCCACTAGTAGGGAGCCAGAGACAGAAGGCTCTGTGAGTTCAAAACTAGCCTCATCTACATAGAGTTCCAGGATACCCAGGACTATAGTGACCTTGCTCTAAAAAGAAATTAGTGTTTTAAACTACAAGTATGACTCAGTAGTTGATCTCCTGTAATACAGCCTATTAAGAGAAAACTCCTGGTCCAGAGAATAGATTTTCTGGTGTGAGTAGATACCTAACATTATAGTTGGGCCTGACAATCACCCACCTGGGTCATGGGACCACCCATAGGAAGGTGGGTTTACTTTAATCCATGGTTTTGGGTTTTTTTTTTTTTTTTTGGTATTTTTGAGACCAGGTATGTGTAGCCCTGGCTGTCCTGGAACTCACTCTGCCTCCCAAGTACTGGGATTAAAGGTGTGCACCACCACTGCCCGGCCCACTTTAATTCATGTTAAAGACATAGGAGGAATTATCTTTTTAATGAGATGTTGTGATGGACCTGCCCCACCCCCCATTCCCATCCCCCTAACCCATCCCCTATCAGACACTGTGAGGTCACTATGAAATATGCTGGGTTCTTCCACCTCTCTGATCAGAAAGGTGTGACTTTTTTTTTTCTTTTTTCTAAAGCTATCTTTTGTCTGCTGGCCAGGTGCTCAGCATGCATTTCCTGACCCCAATGTTTACAACTCAGATGTGGCATCCCTGCTCCTTCATTCTCCTCCTCAAGGCAGCAGCTAAGATTTCCATCCTGCCCACACTCAGGGTTTTTCGGTGAACTCTACTAAACTGGCCTAGAACTTCCACTTGAGTCCATTTTTAAATTCTCTGATGAGTGAGACTAAGAGGCCCAAGAAAGAAGCCGGATTTCCTGGGAGTCATCTGCCAACTATGAAGACACCCCAAATTCAGCTCTCTCCACAAAAAATAAAGTGTGTATAACACAAAAAAAAATGTGGGCTGAATGAGGGGCTCACACGTGCAGTCCCAGCACCTGGGAGGCCAAGGCAGGAGCACTGTGCTCAATTTGCGGAAGGTTTGTGGTACAGAGCCTGTCTCAAAAGCCAAAGCAAAACAACAACCCTCCACCACTATGAATCTATCCATGATGCATTTTATATAGCAATTATATGAAAGATACAGAGTTCTCCATTCATAAGCCCTATAGGCAAATCTAATCATAGTATTAACTTGAGGAATTCTTTTTCTAAGTAATCCAACCCCCTCCCTGCCCTCATGCATTGTGGAGATGGAGGTGGGGAACACGTGTGCAAGCATGCTGCCATCGGTGCTTTTGTCTACACTGGATCGACACAGGTTAGGAAGTTTGAAACTTTTAACCAGAAACAGAAAAAAACTTTAAGAAGGTATTTGTCCAGGACCTTAATGATTTGATGGGATTGGACTTGAACTATGGACACAGAAGAACATCCTTAGAAAGTCAAAGAGCATTTAGAAAAGGCACCAGAGCAGGAAACCTCCTCTCATATTGCAAGAAGAGGCTTAACAGAAACCGTGACTGCATAAGCACATCAGGCAAAGGGAACCATTGAAGACCTTTGGGTACTGCTGGGCCATGCTCCTAGAGAGTGGATGCATCCTCGGCACGGAGCAGTCGGCTGTATTCCATGTTGTGAACTGAGCACATGTATCATTCTTACATACATAAAGGGAAGCTTGGCCTCCACTGGGAAGTGAAGCCTTTGGGAAATAACTACATCATAAAGATTAAGTCTAAGTCTTCAGAAATGATATGAGAGTCATTAAAATAGATCCCAGAGGTTTAACTAGCTTCCTGTTACAGTGTAGAACATTGGGAAAAATGTATCCTCTATAGGTATGAATTACACACCAGGAATCAGGAAGTAGATCCCATCAGATGTGAGACCTGTACCTGCTTGCTCTTGGATTTTTTTGCTCTAGGGCTGAGAAACAGATGTTTGTGCTCAGCAAGTTGCCAAGTATATAACATTTCTGTTACAGCAGCCTAGAGAACTAAGGTGGTTTGTTAGGATATTTTTCTGCACATTTCCACCTGACAATTTTAACCCAACTCCACATTGTTACTAGTATTACTGACTCCTAAATTTTATCTCCAGCTCCAAGTTCCCTTTGTGAACCTCCTAGCCAAATGCCTGGTCACCACCTTAATTTCTAAGAGATGTTTCAACATTGTTTCTCACAAATTCTGTATCCCCTTGTTTCTTACATAATTTTGAGTAATATCAACATCATCTGCACAAGTTATCATTTAGGAGTCACCCTTGATTTGTTTTCCCCTCACATGAATCCAACCTAGCAGTAAGTACTGTCATATAACTGGTGCTTGCTATCAATCCTTAGGTCTCCTTAGCCTGTATTGCATCATCATCCCTTCCCATGTCCTTCTTTCTGTGTCTTCAAAATGTCTCCCCTTCACGTGTGTCCAATGCCTTCATTTTAATTCAAACACCCGCTGGAGCTTAATTACAAATAAGGTCACATTTGCAAGTACTGAAGGCTAGGACTTTAGGAATGTGCCCTTTGGGAAACTCATGTAGCCCCCTAATACCAACACCATCAGGAGGGTTGGGCATGGTAATGCACACCTTTACTCCCAGCTCTCAGTATGCAGAGGCAAGAGGATCTCAGTAAATTCAAGGCTAGTCTACAAAGCAAGCGCCAGGACAGCCAGGACTACAGAGAGACTTTATCTCACCACCACCACCCCCCCCCCACACACACACAAATCAACAATCACAAAACAATCACAAAACCAAAGCCAGCCAGCCAGCCAGCCAACCAACCAAATGAAAACAAGTTGCTAGAGAATAAGAGCCAGGGATTCATCCCAAGAAACACTCAGTGGTCATGGCTATGAAGCTGAAATGGCAGAGCACCTAGAAACGCAGTCATCTGTAACAGCAATTCTTTGCAAGAATCTTCAGAAAGACACAGCCCTGATGGCAGGCTGATTTGAACCTGGAGACACTAATTTAATAGTGATTTGTTACAGCATCAACAGGAAGGCAATACACAAAGCCATTGCTACTTTTGGGCCTTTCACAAACTCTAGTGTTCTGTTTCAAGTACTCATTTGATATATATAGCATGGCAGGCTTGTCCTTTAGTTGGGAGTCTCTACCAGGCTATTATGGACTGGGTATTTGTAAACTTCTCAAACTAGCATCTTTAGACCACAGCTCCCCAGTGTGGTAGTATTTAGATGATAGACGTTTGGACATAAGTCGGTCATTAAAGTGCAACTGTCTTAGAAAGAGGTGCAGACACTTGCTTTCTTCATTCTGTTATATGAGAACATAGCAAGATGCTCACTTGCAAATCAGAAACTGGAAGCCTCTCTGAGAGTTTTATGGGCACCTTGATCTCCTACTTCTCCAGTGTGAGATGCAATGTTTGTCTGTTACCCAGTCTATGTTACCTTCATATAGCAGCCCAAACTAATGGATCGCAAAATCATACCCTTAAAAACAAACAAACAAACAAACAAACCCTATGGCCTTAATACTGCTTATTTTTCTGTTACATTTAGAATACTCAAGGAAAACCAAATGTCTTGTCTCTCGCCTTGTACCCAGTATTTATATTAGTGTCTATTGCCTAGCAGAGAACAAATATTTGCTAAATACATGAATGCATGGCCATTTATTCTGTTTAAGAAAGTGCACATGCTACTTAAACCCAGGCCCATGAGAGAGAATTCCTATTACCATTTTATCAAATGTAAGAGTATCAAATATAATGGCTCAAGGCTGGGTGGCCTTTAACCCCAGCACTTGGGAGGCAGAGACAGAGACAGAGGCAGGCTGAGTTCGAGGCCAGCCTGGTTTACAGAGTGAGTTCCAGGATAGCCAAGACTACAGAGAAACCCTGTCTCAAAAAACCCAACACCCCCCCTCCCACCACAAAAGCTCAGGCTTATTTGACTTTTGCAATAATTCTTATAGATATTATGATAAAAATCTATATTTAAAGAAATGGAATAGCTAGCGTTAAGATTAAAGTTAAAAGAGTACACTGGCCTGGTGGTACAGAGCTGTAATCCCAGTTACTCGGGAGGCTGAGAGCAGGATTCCAAGCTCAAGGACTGCCTAAGCCACAAAGTGAGAAAATTTAAAAAGGCAGATAAGTAAAGTGGCCTGGACTAAAGGTGAATAGTGGGGTTTGCCTTCTGATGTGAAGCCAGATTTATCCCTAGTACATGCACATAGATCCAAAACAAAGCTTACAAACTAGGTACCTGCTATCCTCTAGCAGCTAGATAAATATGTATGGTTTCCACAATCTACAGAAAAGTACCATTGCTAGTTTGGGTGAAACACTACATGTGACTGAAGGTCTTTATGCACACTCGTGGACACTGTTTACATGCTTCAAATTCCTGGAGAAGTTTGACTTGTCATTTTCCTGTTTCCCATCTCCTTGAGGTGGTGACAGGCTATTTGAGTGTTCCTATGTATACTATCAATTCTTGCACTAACCACTGCTTTGAGCTCCATTGACTGATTTCTTCTTGAAGTATCTGTTTAGACTGGATGACTCTACATGCCTTCGGCAAAACTAGGCATGCTATGGTGCTGGCTTAGAATCCACCAATTTTTAATTCTGTCAATAAAACCTAAACCCTTTATAAGATTGCACACTATCTGCATCCTACCCAGTTCTCCACAAGCCCTTCCCATCCCTGGCTACTTGAGTCATAATTCTTTTGAGTTTCCTAAGTCAAGCTTCTCCTTACCTGTGAGTTCTCCCACATCTGCCCATCCACCAGGTCTCAGGAATGCTTTCTGCAGTTACGATGACACTTAATATCTTCTTGTTCTTTCCACAAACGGCAACTTGATGACATTTACTTGTTTGTCGTGTGTATGCATGACTGCTTGTTTGTGTAGGCCAGAGGTTGATTCTGGGTGTCTTCCTCAATTGCTGTCCACTAGGAGGGTCACTGGTATACAGAGGGCTCTCTGATTTGGCTAGTCCAGCTGGCCTGTTTGGCCCAGGGGTGGCTCCCTGTCCATCTCCCAAGCAATGGAATCACATGCAGACAGCCATACCTCTCACCCACTTACTTAGGTTTTGGGGACCAGCAAACTATGTCCATCGAGCATCTTGCAGCCTGCATTTAGTTTTGATTAGACAAGCTCCCCAGAGTCAGCTTTACTACTGGCTTCTCAGCACCCACACATGGCAGGCATAGAGGCAGTTTTTTTTTTTTTTTAACTAAACAAATACTTAATGATAGTTGGTTTTTGTCATCTCAAGCTGCATGAAAACAAGGTCCAAATCCCTTAAGTGAGCTGCTGGGAGGGAACTACATTCAGCAGAGGTGGGGCAGTCATGATGGCCAGAGCCTTTAATCTACATGACATCTGTAGATGCAGTATCAGACACTGACCAGATACTGGTACTATGTTCTTAGACTTCAGAACCATGAGACACACTAAGTTTTTAATCTCAGGATTTTTCTTCCCTCTCTGAGGCAGGGTTTGATGTAACTAAATCTAGCCTTAAACTTCCAATTCCCCATCCTAACTTTCCAATTACTAGGGTTACACCACTTATTTCACACTCGGATGGCATGCATGGAGGCAGCGTTCTACCAGCTGGGGTATGTCTCCAGTCCTAATCAGAGGTATCTTATAATGAGGAACCAAAGGAATATTTACTGAGTAAACAACTCCTGTCTTTCTTCTTTTGTGAGTCCATTTTTGCTTGAATGTAGATGAGCTGGTGCAAGAGAAAATTCTTAAAAAACAACAGCCTATAATCTTAGCCCTGGGGGTTGTGGCAGGAGGATCATTGAAGCCAGCCCAGGCTATGGAGTAAAACACTATCACCGTTGGTCTCCACAAGCATGTACACACAAGTTATGCACATAAACTCACAGGCACACACACATATAGACAACACTGGGAGGCTGGAGGTGGCTCAGTGGTTAAGACCACCCAATTCCCAGTTACTGTCTGTAACTCCAGTTCCAGGGGATCCAACACACTTGTAGGCAAAACACCAATACACATAAAATAAGTTATTTAAAAAGTAAATAATACCTAAGATGGAGGAAGTTGGGCATGGTGGCACACATGTTTAATTTCAGCACTCAGGATTTACCTGGCCTTTTACAGTGAATTCCAGTTGACCAAGGCTACACAGATTAACCTTGTATCAAAAAAATGAAATAAAGGCTAATGGGACAGGGAAAGGGGATGCTTTTGAAGATTCCGGAAGAAATGTCACAAAGAAAAACTAGCTTTCTGCATTCCCTTCCCTGTTTGTGGGTGAGCAGCTTGCTAGGTGCTGGACCTCAGATTTTTACACTGAGACTTGAGAGGGCACCCTGAGATCCTGAAAGGAACACACCACTACCACCCTCTACTAGAATTAGCTTACCTGTATTGGAAGGTTGAGTCATTTTTCCAGGGACCAAATACTATCTAGATGGCGCCTCAAAGCTCTTAAAATTGCTGACCTCATTTACTAGGGGGGGGGGATGAAAAAAAATCAAGACAGGAAATTGCCTTTAGGGACACTTTTACTTGGAAAATTACAACACTAGTACAAGTCAAGTCTTACACATTTAACATTTGCTTGTTGAAAGCAATTCATAATATCAAAATTAATCATGTTTTACTTTTTCATCACAAGAACACAAAAAGGGGAACTTAAAACAGAAAATTTAAAAAGGTAACACAACTTTTCTCTTAGTAGTCCTTGGGTAGTTATGACAGAAGACTTTCCATCTTTTGTTTCTTTGCACGGAGACCTTGATCCAAAGTCTTATTTGTTTCTAATATCTGCTTCTGCCTCCCCCTCTATCAGATCGGCTCCCTCCACGGCCACCTCCTCTTGGCGCTCCTCGGCTTGAACTGCTGTAGGAATCACGTGGAGGAGGGTACCCCCTTTCCATAGAAGGGGGAAGCCCTCGTTCTTGTCTGCCAACTCGATCACGGCCACTTGAGTAGAGATCACTTCTGCTGCTTGAGTAACTGTCTCGACTTCCACCATAGCCATCACGCGAGCTGCTGTAATCATCATAGCGACTGCTTCCTCCATAAGATGGTGGTGGCCCTCGGGTAGGGGGTGCACTGCGTGAGTTTCCGTAACTCTCGTATGAATCTCTGTAGGAACCTCCACTTGGGTGATCTGAATAGTCACGATCTCGACCGTAGCCATCTCTATCCCCATAGCCTCTTGATGGATAGTCATCACGGGAACTGGAATGGCTGTAATCACGGTAAGTATAATCTCTTGGTGGCGGTGCATAATCTCTGGTGTCACGAGAGCTTGGGTAATCTCTGCTTGAATAGCTGTCTTTTGTAGAATATCCATCATCTCTTGGGGACAAATAAACATCTCTGCGAGATGGCAGGGGCTCCCTTCGTGGTGGGCCTCCGTAGCTATCTCTTCCACGGGACACTGGCGTTCTTCCACCCATTCCACTGCTGCTTCGAACTGGTCCTGAAGGTGTTGATCTTTTAGGAGGGGGACCCCCGCTTCGTGGTGGTGGTCCTCTTTTTACTGGAAGTGGTCCCCTGGAAGAACTCATGTTAAAGTTCATGGAATAACCACCGTCATCCATGTATCCTCCGCGCGAAGGGGGTCCCCTAGTTCCTCCACTTCCTCCTCGAAGACCTCTGGGAGGGCCTCTGCTTCTTGGAGGTGGAGGTGGTCCACGCCTGCCACTTTCAAAGGATGGTTTGGTAGCTTGCTCCACCTTGATGGCTTTTCCATCCAAGGACTTTCCATTCATATCTCTAGCTGCATCTTTAGCATCTGCTGGGCTTTCGAAGGTAACAAAAGCAAATCCTCTTGATTTGTTGGTTTCCCGGTCTTTCATCAAAAGTATTTCCACTATTCGTCCATACTTGCCAAATACTGCTTCAAGGGCTTTCTCATTTGTTTCTGTATTAAGCCCACCAATGAAGAGCTTTCCTGGGCGATCTGCTTCAACCATCTTTCCTTCCAGCTGATAAGAGTCGGAGGGGGACTGTGAAGGTCTCAAGCTCCTCCTACAAGCTCGCCAAATGGGCCTTCCAAGTAGCTCACCGGTGACAGCTGCTGGGTCTCAGAACAGAACAGAAAAGCCACTAGGACTACTGCACACCGAGCACCTGTGAATATTATTGTATTAGTTTCCTCAGGCTGCTGTAACAATGCATTGTGAAAGGGCTGGGCTGAGGGTGGGGGGTGGGTTATAGAACATGGATTTTCTTGTAGTTCATTCAGGAAGTCACTATGTATGAAGGCAAATTTCTACCAGAAGCCTTAACAAAAATCTGTGCCATGTCTCCTTCCTAGCTTCTAGTGGTTGTTAGTAATTCTTAGACTACTCTGGCTTAGACATCTCAACCCAGTTTTTGCTTCTACCTTACATGGTGGTTACATTCCACCTGCATACCTTCATATGATATTCAGAAGAACCACAGCTGATCATACCTAAATATCTGATTTCTCCAAGTCAAATTCTGAGGTCATGGGAAACCGTGCCCTTTATAGGGGACAGTCCTGAACAGTTAATTTGGAGAAAGGATATAGGCTCATAAAATTCATCTAAATAAATCTGATCCATTATTCCGGACTATCTGGCTAGGCTCTAAATTCAAGGATAAGTATCATTTAAAGATACATCCAGATAAAAAAGGTAATGCTGAAGAAAGATGTGGACAGCGGCCACTTGAAACATGGAGGGAGATGTGATGCCAAACCAGGGAGAGACTGGGGCATCAGAACCTTCAATCAAGGAAGCCAGGGTATATGAACAGCCACCAGAAGCTGGAAAGAGCCCTTAGAACACATGGCCCTCCAATATCTCTATTTTGGACTTTCTTATCCTGCAACAGTAAAACAATATGTCTATTGTCTGAGTACAGCTAACTCAGGAAGGGGGCTATTTGTTATAGCAGCCCTAGCAAACTAATACAGTCCTCGACAATACAATTCACAAAGAACTACTGTTAAAATATTCTATGAATTAAGATTCTGTTCTAAACAGGTCAAAATTTTCTAGAAAAAAAATCTGTGAGCAGACTTAAGCCAGCACTATCTCTGTGATGACCTTTTAATTTGAGAGTATTCGATGACTGAGGCAGATTTTTTTTTTCTTTTGAACCGAGCAAAACTACTGTAAGAAAATGATGTTATAACTTTTACTTCCTAAGACTCCACTTACCTTGCGACTGTCTTATAAGAAGCCTTTATCACATTTCATGCACTTCTTTTGCCTGGTAAATTGTTTAATGTCTCCCTATTAAGTTCTTTTTATCTTGAGATTAGCTTTTCTTCATGCTGCCTCATGCGTAATTACCGGGCAGTGGGGGCTGTGCAACTGAGAACTGATAGCACAACTGCTTAAAGCAGCTTAGTTTTTGGATATCGAGTCATGTCAGCAAGATAAAGTTAAATAGAGCAAATTGCATGCCGAGTCTCTTTCAAGCTTTGAATGCATTCAGAATGAAAGTCTGGTACAATCTCTTTCGAACGTTACGTTCCATAGTAAACTATTCAAGGAGCTGATACCAGGCTGCTTCAAAATGTCCCACAATACTTTGTTCCTTTCTTTCTTTGGGTGCATAAAGAGGAAGGGTTGATGCTCGGAAGACCATTCGTGAAACTATGTCATAGATTCGCCAAAATGCAATGCAAGAAACCGAGGGGGGGGGCATCAGACCCTCCACCCTGGATCTGGCCCTCACTGCTTTTGTTCTGAGTTCCTGGCCCCCTCTCAGTCGTCCTGTTGCTTTTAGTGGTTCGGGGGTCAGGCAAAGGCCCGCACCACGCGGCCTCCGGAATCGCCCGCCCACGCGCGGCACACGGGTGGGGAGGAGCCTGGGTCGCTCTCTCTCACCGCCCCCCAGGGAAGATTTGCCCCATCCCGGCCGTCCTCCCCACTCCCGACGCGGGTTTTGGCCGGGGAGGCGGTCGGGCAGAAAGGCCCAGGCAGGCCACCGACCTGGCGGGAAGGCCCAGCCCGCCTTCCCCGCCTTCCCGCCGCCGCTGCTGCGGGAAGGCGGGGGCCCTGCCGTCCCGGACGTCTGCTCGGCCACCGATTTTCAACCTACCCACGGGGATAACGCTTCCCCAACTAGGAAGCCGCTTTCCCGCGCCGGTCGCCACACGCGTCTGCCGCCGCCGCTCCCGCCGAGAACCAGAGGCCGCGAATGGCTTCCCCTCCCCCCGCGCAACGTCAACGCGACGTCGGCCGTAGCCGTAATGCCCCGAGTATACACGCACAAGGACTGCCGGCGCTGGCGCGCATAGCCGCCGCCACGGCGCAGCCCGGTACGGGCCAAGCGCACGCCGCGCGTCTCTCGGGCTGGGGACCGAGTGAGAGACGCTCTTTGTAAGGCATGCCTTGAGGCTCAGGCCGCCGCCATTATAGCTTTACTGCGGCGACACCCATGGTGAGGCTGGGCGTCTGGGGCGCCTCATTCCTCTCTCCCACCACGGGCCTCCCCAAGCTTGGCCACGTATGCAAGGTAGCGGGTCCCGTTAGTGAAGCCCGTGGCTCGCCTCCCTTGCATCCTCCTCGTTGGCACGGTGTGTGTGCCTCCGTTCTACGTCCCCTGCTCCTGAGTCTACGGCTTGTTGCGCGTCTATTCGGAGGCGTGTGGTAGTGATGGCGGCTCTCAGCGAGGCTTTCCTGTCACTGGATACTACTACTCCCAGCCCGCCTCGGAGCAGCCCTAGCCACCCCTCGGTCTTTAGTTTACGAGTGGCAATTTGACTTGCTCTGCTGCATGTCTGGAGGGACCGAGGAAAGTGTGGAGACGCCCCGGGGATTTAGGGACCGCAGTTTGGAAAGCAAGCCAGCCAAACAAATAAACAAAACCCACCCGCCCTAACAAATATGAGGCTGCTGGAGAGGGTGAGGAAGGAATGGTTCATGGTCGGGATAGTGGTGGCGATCGGCGCCGCTAAGCTGGAGCCGTCGGTCGGAGTGAACGGGGGTAAGTGCCGCACCTCCGCCGGCTGCAGCGCGCCAGGTCCCACTTGAGAACTCGTCGGCGAGTCCGGGAGAGGAGCGGCCGCCCTGGCTGCGGTGCAGACCCCTGCCCTTGCAGCGCCCTGACCGACCTGCTGTGCACGTTGAGAGGGGCTTTAGCAGGTTTTTCTCACTTGCTAGCCCTGGAGGGGATTAGGAATGGGGCAGAGGAATGGGAATGCTGATTGCCTTCTCTGCGCGCAATCAATGACTTCTGCTCAAAGCCGGAGTGAGGTTACAGAAACTGAAAGTTACTCCTCTTGTTCTTAGAGTAGCATCCCGTCCCCAGGGACTATAGGTTGCCAGGTGTTCTTTATCTGTCCCGGAGTAGACCTCATTATCCAGTGTGTTTCCGACTCCTCCCTTTTGCACCTTAAAAAAAAAAGGCTGTTGGAGAGAAAGGGGGTGGGGGGAAATTATTGACTGGGATGTGGAGGAGGCGTGGGGAGAGAAAAAGGAAAAAAAAGGAAAGGACACCTTTGCTCCAAACTTCAGTTTTTAGTGTGCCTTAGTTTCTGACAGTCCAAAACTCTTAATTCTACTGACTGACACGTTGCACTCTTTGCTTACGGGACACTACTTCCGTGTGCTGCTGGGCTGGCTGCCGTTGCTACAACAGCTGTCTAACAGTTGCACAGTGTGTTAGACTATGCATAGTGTATGTTTTGTAAGGGAAGTGTGGATGGGTTAAAACCTCCACTCCTATCTCTGAATAGTAGGAGCTTTGTAATGTGGCCTGTGGACACTGGTGGGAACGTGGGACGTGTCACTGGCTTTTTATACCCTCTCCCCCACCTTCAGACAAGTTTGTCCTGATTTTCATAGATATTAATTGATTTTCTTCAGTTCATTTGTTTTTGACCTTGTGTGTTAGATTCCAAGTTTATTGACAGATCGAATATATCAATCATGCAATGGACCCAAATAAGGACAGAAGAGAACACAGTCTTTCTCAAGTAGGAGGTGCCCGTGTGGATATTTGAAATTGTACCTTCTTCTTAAAACCTTACAGAAGTGAATGGATGATCTCTATGAATAGTGTATTTTCTTTCCTCAGCCCTAGTTTCTCCATTTAGAAGTAACTTCTGGAATTGTTTGGATGGTATTATTTAAACTGTGGTTAGGAAAGCTTTCTATATTTAATTTTTCCCCTTTTAACATATTTTAAAATTTAAATGCACCATAGAGTATGTATAGTTACCAGTTAGTTTTAGATACAACCTTTCTGTGAGCCTTTGGGAAACTGTTGGGATTTTGAGTTCTGTCAAATTAAGAGGGAACTTCTTAAGTCCTCCTGTCTTTGAGGTGACCCACAATGCCCCACTGTACTGGTTACAGTGAGGCTAGGCCTTCTCTCTGTTCAGCATTGAGATGGAGTTCCCGCTGACCTGTGTGGCTGGTAGCCCCAGCATGGCTGGGTTTGCCAAATGTCAGTTCCCTGGAGCTCTGGCGGATAGAAGATGGTTCTATGGTCTTGGTTGTTCTCTTGAACTGTTATTGAACTTTTTTACACTATTGTGTCTTGGAAACCCTGTTCCCTTTTCCAGCAATCCTCATGGTAGTGATACAGGAATTTTTTTCTTCATGGGGTGCTGCACAGCTTTAATCCCAGAATTTAGGAGGCAGATCTCTGTGAGTTCAAGGCCAGCCTGGACTACAGAGTGAGTTCCAGGACAGCCAGAGCTACACAGAGAAACCCTGTCTTGAAAAGCCCAAACAAACAAATAAAAATCTAGAAAGGAGGAGCAGAATAAATATTTCCAGCCAGAAGTAACTTATAAGACAATTTAAATCAGCATGCCACTTTATTTTGTGACTAGAATATTGGGGTCTTGGCATACACATGTTAAGCACACGCTCTGCTCATAACCACTCCCCCACCCCCAGTGCTGCTTTTGTAGAGTGGAGGCCACATGAGAGGTTAGCTAGGGACCAATGGACACCGAGACTACCTCTTTTATAATAACACTGGCAAATGCCTATAATAACTGTTTTGGCAAAAAACAGCAAGAGCAAGGCGGGAGGGGAGGAGGGGGAAATCTATCACTCTAAAGAGATAAAGAGAAGGCACTGGAATAAAAAACATTTCTATATTCTAATTTTTAGTCTGAGGGAAATGTGCTTTTTAGCTAAATATTAGACAACAACTATTCATGTGGTTTTTTTTTCCTGGGACCCTTCCTGTATAAAAATAACTTGTCTTAAGAAGAGTCAAATGACTGGAATTTTCTGTGTAGGTTGTTAGGTTAGTTGAGAGCTTTATATTCCGTGCCCACCTCAGCTGGTTATCTGACCTGAAAAGCCTGCTGAATAAAAACAAAACTCAAAACAATCTCAAGCAACATTTTCAGCACACCCCTAAACAGCAACACCTAAAGATCTAGAGTAGAAATATCACTGAAAATATTTCTCATATACTCCTTATAGTCCCCTAAAGCGTTTCTTGTAGTTACCGCATGATGGAAATGTCATTTATTTTTGTTTTTGTTTTATTGAGATAGGGTCGCTCTAAACCCCTGGCTGTCCTGGACCTTGCTGTATAGACCAGGCTGGCCTCAACTCAAGAGAGTTGCCTTCTTCAGCCTCCCATGGGCTGAGATTAGAAGTATGTGCCACCACACCTGGCCGGAAAATGTGAAATGTGATTTTACGATGTTTAATCAATCAGTTAATTGTGTGTGTGTGGTGCATATGGGGGTTGGAGAACAACTTGTAGGGATCAGTGCTTTCCTATACGGGTTCTGTGGCTTGAACTCAAGTTGTTGGGCGTGGTGACAAGCCATCTTGCCAGGCTGGGAATGCTATGTGTTAAATGCATACAGGTTCTTTTATTTTAGTTTAATTTATTTATTTATTTAATTATTTTGGGACAGTATCTCATTTAATTTAGTGCTGACTGACCTGGAACTTGTTATGTAGACCAGGATAGCCCCAAACTCACAGAGATCCATCTGCCTTTGACTCCTAAGTGCTGGGATTAAAAATATGCATCTCCTCTGCCCTTTTACTTTTTATTTTTTTATATATTTTTTTAAATTTTTTGGGTTTTTGAGACAGAGTTTCTCTGTAGCCTTGGCTATTCAGGAACTCTCTTTATAGACCAGGCTGGCCTTGAACTCACAGAGATATGCCTGCCTCTGGTTCCCAAGTGCTGGGATTAAAGGTCTATCCCCACTTCCCCCCAATGTTTTAAGAGAAGTATTGGTTCTTTTCACTTTACTAATAAAATACTTTTTGCACTTTATCTGGTTTCATGCTTTGATGACTGAACTCGGCTTTTTCCGGTCATTTTGTTTTATTTTATTTTTGTTTTATTTATGTTGTGTGTGGACCCAGTGTTGTAGCTGAGACTCTCTGTACCCTAGCTGCATTGCCTCTTTGCGGTCCCTACCCCAAGCCATGTCTGTTGGGAATACAGTCTGGAAGGGAATTGCTGTGCATGCCTTGACCTCTTAGGCTGTTTTAGTTGCTGCTTGGAGGTGAGATTGTGGATGGGTTGTGGGGAAATGCTGGAGTTCTTTAGCATTACAAAAGAGTTCCTTCTTTCTTTCCTTTGAAAAGGCAGACCAGAGGCAGGCCAGGTGACACACCCCTTTAATATCGCTGTCAGAGTGAGTTGAAGGCCAGCCTGGTCTACTTAGCGAGTTCCTAGACCGTCTGAGCTCTATGGAGAGACCCTATCTCGAAATTAAACAGCAACAACCGGATGAAGAGGACGGCTTTTAGATAGAGGGCAAAATGGCTTCATTCCTTCATTTTTCTTTTGATTGTGTGAGTGGGTTCATTGCATTTTTGTTGTCTAATATTTGAATTTTTCAAAGGCAAAGGAAAATAACAACTCTTGAGCTTTATAATGGTCTAGATCTTACTGTTTTGGTGACCTGGAAGATACAATTATTAGTTTGGGTCAGTGACAGATTTGTACCCTAGTGTCAGCTCATTCCTCTTAAGTATTTGCCTGGCTTTATTTTGTCCCGGGTGACCTCGAGTCCCCAAGAGCCCCACAGCCTTCTGTGTCTCTTTATTCCTGACCCCCTTTCTCCTTGACTTGTGCCCTGTAAGTTACCCTGGGATAGCCCACTACATTTCTTGGTTTAGAATTATTTAGATCTGCATCTAGTATAACAAAAGTCATTGTGACTTGTCTCTGGAATTTTAAACATTGAAAGTTCAGGATGACTGAATGGACCGCCATGTGATCTCCATCCGTGTGATCTCCATCCGTGTGTCGTTGGACCCATCCCCGTCTTTTGCTAGCGACCATGTCAGTCACTGACTGTCTGACTCTTCCTCACTAGAAATTCTAGAGGTACCACTGTGGACAAAGCCAGCCTGAACAAGGATAGGGTCTGAGAAAAAGTGAGACTCTGGGGATGGGAGAAAAATTATGTGACTTTTAAAATTCATATAGTTAGGATTCCTGGGAGCACTCTACTTGTAAACTGAGTCAGACTTTACTCCTTAACTGACCTCTCTAGTTGTTGTGTGTGCCAGGACACTGTGAGACAGACATGCTCACAATTTGGACAACAGTGTGCCTCTTTTTAAGAGTTACGCCACAGATAGGATGCCTGTCTTGTGTGTCCCTTGGAGCGCCCAGTCTATCCCAGTCTCAGCTAAACACTGTGTGTCAATGTCAGGTATAGGAAATGTTTTATTATATTGTTTGAGGAAATTTTTGTTTCTTTTATTCATTGTTGCCTTATAAATATCTAAGACATTGGTGGCTTAACAAGTGTTTGTTGAATGAATAAATAGTGATTTCTTTCAGAATTTGGTCATCTAGCCATATCCATATGTTGAAAATATCAATAGAAGTGGTAGAGGGTCTTGGGATTCAGTGATTGTGAAATATCCATCCATCCATCCATCTCATATATATATATATTTGATTGTGGTCCTGTTATTTGACTTGAAGCAAACTAGTCTAGCAACAGATTGCCGAAGAAATACACCGCAATGACAGAAATCTATTCCCTCACAGTAGGCAAGAGTCCAAAGACAAGAGATGTTCTCCAAAGCCTCTGGTGCTGTTGCTTTCTTCGCTTCTTCTAGCCAGTGATGTTTACTGTTGGCTTTCCGTAGGGCATGGTATTATAATTCCAGTCTTTGCCCTGTCTTCACTATGTATCTGCATACTAATAGCCCTTTTAGAATACCAGTCACTGAGACTGCCTGCCAACATTGCCTAGTGGTAGAGAGCTTGCCAAACTTATGTGAGACCCTGAGTTTTATCCCTGGTACTGCTAACCCAAACACACAAGCAAGCATAATTGTTGGATAACTACTCAAATGCCGTAAGACCAGATCTTAACTTAGTTTCCAAATATGGTCCCACTCATAGATTCTGTGTAGATATGACTTTCAGGAATCTAGTACAGAAAAACCAAATAATGTATATGCCAGCTTCCCAGCCCGGGCACTGTTGACATTTTGGACCAGACAGTTTGTTTGGAGGCGTTATTTTGTGCTTCCAGGAATAGCAGAATTCCTGGTCGCTAGGCCTCAGGCCATCTTCATGGCTGACGCCCAGAACTGTGACACTCAGGTTTCCTGACACGGCTTGACATCTGGATGGATTGTTGGGTGAGCTCTTTCATTCTTCTGGTCTGAGGATAATGTGCTGAACCAGAAAACCATGGTGCTAACCTTGAGAGCTCCTCTGCAGTAAGGAAATATCTTACAGAATTCCTGAGGGGGAGTGGGTCACAAGGGTGTGGCACTAATGTTGAAAGTCATTTTTGCTCTCCTTGTCGAGAGCCTTCTTTCAGACCAACTTATCCGCTACAGACTCTAAGAGTGACTCATTGCTCTCTTCTCAGGACCACTGAAGCCAGAGATAACTGTGTCCTACATCGCCGTGGCAACCATATTCTTCAACAGTGGGCTGTCATTAAAAACGGAGGTACTGTCACCTGCGGCATGTGAAGAACATGCAGAAGCGTTAGCTTGTTGTGAGTGCCGACGTTCCAGGGGCCTTGAGTGAGGCTGCCGACTGTCTAAGGCTTCGTCCCTGACACGGTGACGCGGGTGGGAACAGGACCTGCATGCTGCATTTGCTTACCGGACCTGGACCTTCTCCAGAGGGTTGAGGAAGAAGAGACAGATTAGAATACAATGAGCATTTCCTTGTTGGGTTTTTTGTTTTTTGAGACAGGGTTTCTCTGTGTAGCCCTGGCTGTCCTGGAACTCACTCTGTAGACCAGGCTGGCCTTGAATTCAGAAATCTGCCTGCCTCTGCCTCCCAAGTGCTGGGAGTGGGTGTGTGCCACCAGTGCTTGGCTGTTTTTTGTTTTTGTTTTGTTTTGCTTTTTGACGACCAGTTCTTATTTGAATTAATTAGTTAACTTTACACCCCTTACACCCTTTCTCCAGTTTCCCCTCCCTCCTTTCTCCTCTTTTCTCAGTCCTCCCTCTCCCATCCACCCTTCCTTCCTTTCTTTTCAGAAGATGGAGGCCTCCTATGGATGTCACCTAGCCTTGGCATATCAAGTTGCAGTAAGACTAGGTGCTTCTTCTCTTATAGAGTCTAGATGAGCAGCTCAGTGTGGGGGAAAGGGTCCCAAAGGCAGACAGTTTAGTCAGTGACAGTGACAGCCGCTGCTCCCACTGTTAGGAGCCCCGCATGAAGACCAAGCCGCACAACTGTAACATTCCTGCAGAGGGCCTAGGTCAGCCCTCTGGTTGCCAGTTCAGTCTGAGTCCTTATGGGTTAGTTGATTTTGTAGATTTTCTTGTGGTGTCCTTGACTCCTCTGGCTCCTCCAGTCCTTCCCCCCCCACCCCCTGCTCCCACCCCCACCCCCCACCCCCACCCCTGTCTTACACAGGATTGCCCAAGTTGCACCTAAGACCATGCACAGGGATAGTGATGGTTTATATATCCTTGGTCCAGGCAGTGGCACCATTAGAAGGCAGGACCCTGTTGGAGTAGGTGTGGCCTTATTGGTTGTAGGTGTGTCACTGTGGGTGTGCACTTTAAGACCCTCATCCTAGCTGCCTGGAAGTGAGTATTTTGCTAGCAGTCTTAGATGAAGATGTAGAACTCTTAGCTCCTCCTGAACCATGCCTACATAGAGGTTGCCATGTTCCTACGTTGATGATAATGGACTGAACCTCAGAACCTGCAAGGCAGCCCTAATTAAATGCTGTCTTTATAAGAGCTATCTTAGCCAGGCAGTAGTGGTGCATGCTTTTTATCCCTGCACTCTGGGAGTCAGAGGCAGGTGGATTTCTGAGTTCGAGGCCATCCTGGTCTACAGAGTGAGTTCCAGGATAGCCAGGGCTATACAGAGAAACCCTGTCTCAAAAAACCAAAAAAGAGTTGTCTTGGTCATGGTGTTTGTACATAGCAGTAAAACCCTAAATAAGACAGAAGTTGGTACCAGACAGGCCTGACCATGCTTTTGTTGGGAAGAATGCGGATTTGGGGACTTTGGATGTGGAAAGCCGTGGGATGCTTTAAGTGGGGCTTAACGGGCTGTCCTAGTCGGACTATAGAGGACTTTGTTGCTGAGAGCAGTTTGAACTCTGCTGACCTGGCCCAAGAGGTTTCAGAGGAGGAAATTTCAGTATGTGGCTTAAAGACTGTTTTTGTGGTATTTTGGTGAAGAATGAGGCTGGTTTTTGCCCTTGTTTGAAGTCTGCCTGAGACTAAGATAAGGTAAACAGACTCAGATTAATTGCATTGAAAAAAGAAGTCTCAGAAATGCCCATCGTAGACTTTGTTCTCTGGATAAGTCAAGAAAGGAAAGATATAAAATATATGGTTCAAGTGTAATACCCCCAAAAACCGAGGGCGCCCCAGCACCCCATGCCTCGGAAGGCGACCCCCAAATCACTCTTGAGAAACGGTCTCGATGCAATAACATGAGGATTTCTACGAGTGCCGAATTGCTACAGCTTTTATAAATTTACAACAAAGCCCGCGAATCACAAACCAATCATTTCTTAGCATGGAGAGCCCGTGAAATGCGAGCCAATAGATTTGTACCACTCCATAGAACTCCTGGATAGGTAATGGCGGTTTACAGAAGCAAGATACGCTTAGCTCATTTCCTGTAACCTTGTGGGGCCTGGATCACCTATTCAAGGCTTTTTTGCCTAGCTCTTAAAGGGCGGGCTCTGGACTGTGACCTTTTACCTAGTTTCTAACAAAGAGCACAAAGAGCGGGCTCTGGAATATGAAGTGTTTGGGGCTCCTTAGAAGGCTGGAGTTAGGCTGTATTTTCTATTCTTTCATTAGTATTAAAGGGGTACCAGGAAGTGAATCTGGTCTTGAATTTAGAGAGTGGGGCCCTTGGGGCAAGATTCCACCCAACTAAATTTAGGTTCCGGCTGGATAGCACAAGCCTTTAATCCCAAGAGTCAAAGACGTGCAGATCTCTCAGTTCAAGGCCAGCCTGGAACCTGGCAAGTTCTAGATGAAGAAAAACTTAAATCCAATCTTGGTGGATCACACCTTTAGTTCCAGTGCTTAGGAGACAGGTATGCAGATCTCTTGAGTTCAAAGTCAGTCTCCAGAACAAGTTCCAGGACGGCCAAGCTTAGGCAGTAAAGGAATTGGAAAGCAAAGCTGGTGATAGTGTAATAGAACAAGGGGGCCATGTCCCAGCCCCATCAAGCAGCAGAACTCAGTAGATTTGGCCATGTGTCTCTGGCTTTAGAGTCAGAATGGAAGGGACTACTGGGGCAATTGATGCTGGTTAGCTGGAGCTAAGAAATTAGTGGTGATTAAGAAGAGACCAGCATCACTGAAGTAAAATCTTCTGGGAAGTGTTTTCTGAGAGCACAAAAAAAGCTGTGTTCCATAGATAGCCAAGGTTGTACCTCATGCTGCAGCTGGACTTCATAATGTGTAAGAGACACCCAGGTGGTACTGCTTTTAAGGGCATGAAGGGTCATGAAGAGCATCTGAGGCTTAGCACTGTGAGGCCATGGAAGGACATTGGTGAAGCCCCAGTTTCATTTGACAACCCAAGACTGAAGGGGTCAAGCAAAGAACTTGAGGCTTGGCACCATGACGAGATCCTGAGTGGCTATTGGTGATGCCTCGTTCCGTGTACCGGAGATGCCAGTACCACGGGATGATCACCAAGAACAGCAGTAGCGGTGGAGTGGATCAACCTGAGCTTAGAGTGCTACAGAGGCCAGAGCTGGAGAAGTGACTCCAGCCCTTTTGAGGAGCCCAGAACATCATGTGTGGATTCCAGACACTGAAACAAGCTGTAATAGTGAAGTTGCCTTGGAGAGAGAGATTTTCGAGTTGCCAGAGCCATAGGATATCTGCCGAGGAAAGCTGCTAAGAGGGAGTGGAACCAGCCCAGGACAAAGAATTTCCTTGCAGTCAATAAAGATGAAAAAGGAGTTGGAGATCTGAAGACCACTTTGATATCAGACATGGAGATGGAGAATTTGGGGTTTGCCCAGCTGGTGTCTTGTCTTGCTTTGTGGCTTACAATTAAATGATTGGATGAATCTCAGAAGACACCTTGAACTTTGGACTTTTAACATTTGTTGAGATTTCTATAGACTATGGGGACTTTGGAAGTTGGACTAAATGTACTTTTTAATTATGCTATTTAGATGGGCCCCGTAGACTTGTGCGTTTGAACACAGGGAGTGGAATGTGATGGTTTGTATAGCCCTGGTCCAGGGAGTAGCATATTAGAAGGTGGGGCCCTGCTAGAGTAGTTGTGGCTTTGTTGGAGTAGGTGTGTCACTGCGGGTGTGGGCTTTAAGACCCTCATCCTAGCTGCCTAGAAGTGAGTGTTTTGCTAGCAGTCTTCAGATGACGATGTAGAACTCTCAGCTCCTCCTGAACCATGTCTGCCTGGATGCTGCCATGTTGGTGATAATGGACTGAACCTCTGAACCTGTGAGCCAACCCCAATTAAATGGTGTCCTTATAAGAGTTACCTTGGTCTTGGTGTCTGTTCACAGCTGTAAAACCCTCACTAAGAAGGGGTTGGGAGGGGGACTGGGAGGAGAGAAGGAAAGGGAAAGCTTTGCTTAACATGTAAAGTAAATAAATTAATTAATTTAAAAAAGAGTAAGCTGGGGTGGGGGGGACTGCTTCTGGCTTCAGAGGCTGAGTCCATTATCATTGAGGTCAGGAACTTGGCAGCAGACAGATAGGCTTGGTGCTGGAGCAGCAGACAGACAGACAGGCATGGTGCTGGAGCAGCAGACAGACAGACAGGCTTGGTGCTGGAGCAGCAGACAGACAGACAGGCTTGGTGCTGGAGCAGCAGACAGACAGACAGGCATGGTGCTGGAGCAGCAGACAGACAGACAGGCATGGTGCTGGAGCAACAGACAGACAGGCATGGTGCTGGAGCAGCAGACAGACAGACAGGCTTGGTGCTGGAGCAGCAGACAGACAGACAGGCATGGTGCTGGAGCAGCAGACAGACAGACAGGCTTGGTGCTGGAGCAGCAGACAGACAGACAGGCTTGGTGCTGGAGAGCAGACAGACAGACAGGCATGGTGCTGGAGCAGCAGACAGACAGACAGGCATGGTACTGGAGCAGTAGCTGAGAGCTTACATATTGAGACAACAGTCCTGAGGCAGAGAGCTAACCAGGCATGCTTAGTTGAAACTTGGAACTTCAAAGCCCACCTAGTGGCCATTCAAACCACCACACCTGGTATTTGGGATGCTGAGGTGGGGAATTACCATGAGTTTGAAGGTAGCCCAAGCTACACAAAGCAAGAACCGAAAACCATTTTTTTTTTTCTTTTAAAAATTAGGTTTGGGCCGGACACCTTTAATCCCGGCACTTGGGAGGCAGAGGTAGGTGGATTTCTGAGTTTGAGGCCAGCCTGGTCTCCAGAGTGAGTTCCAGGACAGCCAGGGCTATACAGAGAAACCCTGTCTTGAAAAACCAAAAAAAAAAAAAATAGGTTTATTTATTTAGTGGTATATATAAATTGTGAATATGTTTTTTTTTATACAATGAACTAAACATTTCATATTTTTCCTAAACTGTGGAGAAAACTGCAGTGCGCCTGCTCTGCTTGAGTACCCTGAGGTTCTTCAGTGAGTTTGGTTCCCATAAGTCTCATGGCCCCCTTGTGTCAACTTGATACAAACCTTACTGTATCTAGTCATATTGCTACGCCAACTCTGAGCTACGTGTTAGAAGAGCAGATTCTAGCATTCTGATAGTTGTTTGGTATTTTGACTTGAGAAGTCCAGTGTGCATGCATGTGGCATGATGGTGCCTATGACCCAGTCCTCGCTGACATGGATATTATATGTATGGATATATACACCTGTGCTGGCATGTGGAGTCCTTCGTTATGTGCCCAGGAACACTGCTGGGTTATAGGGTATATTTTGGTGTGTGATCTGAATGAACATTTTGCTGGTCACTTTTTGTTGAGTTGGCACAAACCTAGAGTCATCTGGAAAGAGGGGCCTTATTTCAAGTGTTCTCTCCACCAGACTGCTTGTAGGCCAGTCTGCGGGGCATTTTCTTGATTATTGCTTGAAATGGGGAAGGCCCAGCCCACTGTGGCATGTCACTTCAGGTGGGCATGAGTGCTCTGAAAGAGAAGGCAGTAAGCTAGCTGCCTTCCAATGGATGCTGTCTGCTGAGCCGCCACCTCCGTGTTCCTAGTTGAGTTTCTGCCCCTAGTTCCCTTAGTGATGGACTGTAACATGGAAGCCGGAGGTGAAATAACCCTTTCCTTCCCAGGTTGCTTCTGGACATGGTGTTTATCACAGCAGTAGAAAACAAGCAATAGAAAAAAATAGAAGCTTAAAGACTAAAGTTAGTTACCTCCTTCTTAGGTCACACTCTTTGTTAATAGCACAAGAGATGGGTTTTACTAAGTTTTTCATTCTGAAGATGTATTGGGCTGCTATAAATATTTTAATTGGTTGCATTTTTGATAACTGATACAGGATGTGTTTTCTATTAGTTATAGGCCCATTGGAAATGCTATTGCTTAGAAGTAACTATTAGAGGGAATAGGTTTTTTTTTTTTTTTTGTGAACACCTGAGTTCATTGGTTCTCAGCGTAGGCATGGGGAATGCAGAATGGCGTTTGCTGTGCTGTGGCCCAGGCCAGACATGACTTAGGGCCTTGGCTAATGCTTTGTGGAGCTGCTGCCTGACAAAAGTCCTCGGTTTGGGACACTCTAACTATGTCCCCTGCTATCCATTTAGTGGCTACAGCTGTTATTGATGTCATGGGAAATCTGTCAAGAGACTTCCCATCTCTTACTCCTTGGCTTCTTGCGTATTCTGTGAAGCAGCCAACCTCGTGCGTGCAAGAGTAGAGGGAGGAGGAATGTCCCTGCTCTTGGCGGCCCTCTAAGGACGGACTCCTGTGAGCACCTAGGATGCCTTCAGCTTGCCCAGCTAATTTGGATGTAATGATGATAGGCTTTGATCCTGTACTTTATTGTGCTATCTGAGTAGCCATCAAAGCCATTTCCTCCATCAAAGACCCTTTCAAAATGTACAACAGTCAGTTACTTTCAAAAACCATTTAACTTGGATTACATCAGCATATAATGCTAGACCATCTAAGCCCCTCCATCCCCCCTCTCCCCCCTCCCCCCCCCCCCCCCAGGGTTTCTCTGTGTAGCTCTGGCTGTCCTGGAACTCACTCTGTAGACCAGGCCAGCCTCCAACTCAGAAATCCGCCTGCCTCTGCCTCCCAAGTGCTGGGTGTGCGCCACCACAGCCCAGCCAGCCCCGCTGTTTTCATGGGCAGTCCAACAGTTAGGAAGTAGCCATTTGTAATTTATTTTTTACTTAATATTGATTTTATCTGGATCTGTGAGTATATGGTTATTATTTTCTATATTGTTTGGCTCTAGAATAGTGTGATTTTGTTCATTTGGATGGTGAGTTATTGGGTTATATCTCTCTGAAGCCTTTGCCCCACTCAGCCTTGATTTACATTGGACATTTCATAGACTCGTACATTGATTTAATGATGTGTAATCTAAAATTGGCTGATATATCTATTTATCTTACTTTGTGTGTATATTTGTGTGTGTGTGTGTCTGGTGTGTCTGTGTGTGTGTGTGTGTGTGTGTGGTGTTAGCATATGTACATGTGGAGGCCAGGGGTCAATGTCTGGTGTTCTCTGTAGCTCTCCATATTAGTATTTGAAGGAGAGTTTCTCACTGAATCCAAGTTCACCCCGGGCATCTGCCTGTTGTCCTCTTCCTGCCGTGTACCAGGGATGCACACACACACAGCTTCCCACACCCAATGTTTATCACAGCTGCGGGGATCCAAACTCAGGGTCATGCTCGTGGAGCAGGCACGTTACATATCGACCCAGTTTACTAATTTATGAAAGCCATAAAGGATCCTATGTGTTGTGTTTATAAGATTTATTTATTATTATATGTAAGTACACTGTAGCTGTCTTCAGACACACCAGAAGAGGGCAGCAGATCTCGTTATGGTTGGTTGTGAGCCACCATGTGGTTGCTGGGACCTGAACTCTGACCTTAGGAAGAGCAGTCAGTGCCCTTAACCTCTGAGCCATCTCTCCAGCCCATGTGTTGTGTTTATAAAAAGATAAGGGAGAGGAAGGATGTGTTTTGGTGGATGTGTAGTCAGGTATGGGGAAGGGGTGCCTCTGTGGGCCCAGCCACAGGATGGTATAGTATAAAGTAGAGTTTATTCAGGGCATGGGAGGGAGTTGAGAGGGGAGTGGAGACAGAAAGGCAGAGAAAGTAGAGGAGTGGAGGCAGGGCCTGAGCACGTTGGGAGGTGGGGGATGGGAGAGAGTGGGCAAGGGGCCAGAGGGCAGAGCAAGAGAGCGCAGAGGGGGCGAGCAGCCCATGCGATAGTGAGTCAGGCACGCCTGCCCATTGCCAGGTAACTGTGGGGCAGAGATTAGACAAAATGCCAAAGCATCAGTTTTATGACTTGGTTTCTTATTTTGGAAACCTGTTGAAATTACTTTGGAAATGTTATATTGAAGTACAATGAAGTTTAGACTAGCTCTATGTTTAAGCCAGTGTAGTAGTTACTCTTGCATCTCTGTGACCACAATTCCAGGCAGAAAGACCTGGAGAATAAGGGAGAAAAGGCCCATCTGGGCTTCAGCAGACCATGAGGCAGCTCTTCCCAGCCAGGCTCTGAGGGGAGGCCATTTGCATCATGGAAGACCATAAAAAAGTGAATGCCGGGTGGTGGGGGGGTGGGGGTGGGGGGGTGGCTGTTGGCCGGTCGGTGAGCTTAGCTGTCTCAAAAAGGGAAAACGGTAGGGGATCCCTGTGCATGGGCAGGGCACCTGAGCATGTTCACACTTGAATGCACACATGTGTGCGTGCAAGTACACACACACACACACACACACACACACACAGTGCAAATAAGCCTGTGTGGAAATTCAAACATTATTATCTAACTTCAAGCTTACAGCGTGGAAAAACTTGTAATAGACTGTGGCAAGGCCAGTTCATTTGAACTCGGGGCAGAGTTGGGCAGAATACACAGGCCCTTCCCCCCCCCCCCCCCCCCCCCCCCCCCCCCCCGGATTTTTTGGAGACAGGGTTTCTCTGTGTGGCTGTCCTGGAATTTACTCTGTAGACCAGGCTGTCCGTGAACACAGAAATCCGCCTGCCTCTGCCTCTGCCTCCCAAGTGCTGGGATTAAAGGCGTGTGCGACCACTGCCCAGCTACAGGCTTTCTTTCTTTCTCTAAATTGATGATAACTTTTGAAATCCCATTAGCTGAGGAGTAAGTACCCCAAGTGTTAAGCTCTTGGTTTGTTCTGCTTGTCTCAAGCATGGATGTTGACTCCTAGAAAGGAAGTCTGAGAAAGGTCAGACAGAGGCTGGGGGTGGGGGGATGATGCGTAATTACCGTATTTCTGCAGTGTTGTCTGAGTCCTGGTTTGAAACATCTCTTGCTCTCTGAGGCCCTGTTGTCAGCACTGTGTGCTATGGAGTGTGGAATTTGACCTGTATTGTGTGTAACTAAACAAACTGCCCCGCAGAGAGAGCCATTTTCTTTCTTTCTTTCTTTCTTTCTTTCTTTCTTTCTTTCTTTCTTTCTTTCTTTCTTTCTTTCTTTCTTTCTTTCTTTCTTTCTTTCTTTCTTTCTTTCTTTCTTTCTTTCTTTCTTTCTTTCTTTCTTTCCTGATTTATTTCATGTATATGAGTACACTGTAGCTGTCTTCAGACACACCAGAAGGTGTCATTGGATGCCCATTACAGATGGTTGTGAGCCACCATGTGGTTGCTGGGAATTGAACTCAGGACCTCTGGAAGAGCAGTCAGTGCTCTTAACCACTGAGCCATCTCTCCAGCCCCAGAGCCAGTTTTCAATGAGTCATGGTGGTATATTCCAATATATGGCCTTAAATTCACATAGTAAGTATGGAATAATGCTATTTTGGGGTTTATAGGACTTATGTGCTCTATATTTTCTGTACCCTTGTTTTTATGTGCATGTGTGCATGTTTGTGTGCCCTCGTGTATGTGGGCCAGAGGACAACGTCCAGTGTTGTACCTCAGCCATTGTCTCTGGCCTCCCATCTCCTTTTCTTTGTGACAAGGTGTCACTGGCCTGCAACTCACCAAGTTCCAGGTGGCTGGTGAGTGCGACCCCAGGGATCTGCTTGTCTTTTCTCCTTCAGCCTGGCCTTACAAGCACATGGTAGCATGCCCAGCGTTTTAAAGATGGGTTCTGGGATCCAGTCAGGTCTGTGTGCTTGCACCAGGGTCGTGGTAGGGCCCAGGAAGCTGAACCCAAGGCCTTGTCTATAAACCACAGGAACTCTGCTCCTGAGCCCCCCTCAGAGCATGTTTAGCATTTCTTGAATGAAGGAACAAGTTGCCAGCTTTCTTTATAACTTGTGCCTGTGGTAGAGTATAAGATCTGCTGCTTCATCCCCTCAACACAGTTAATAGATGGTGACCCTCATTAAACTACAGCCTACTTCACATGTGCTAGCTTTTTGCTTTTTAAAAAAACTCTCTGCCAAATACCTCAGACAAACAGTCTAAAGGGAAGCGTGATTTATCTCAGCTCATGGTTTCACCCACTTCAGTCTGTGGTTGGTATCTTCCATTGCTGTGGGCTGAGGTGAGGCTGAATACCATTGCGGTCGGGAGAGACTGGCAGAGGCTGCTTGTCTCCAGGCCCTGAGGAAGCAGAGAGGGAGGCAGACCTCTTGTAACTACACCCAGGAGAACTTTACCTCCTGAAATTACTCAGGTGACAAGGGCTGGGATCAGGGATTGTCTCAACAAACAAACAAACAAGCAAACAAGCAATCTGGCAAATAAATAGCTAATGTATTGATAGATAGATAGAATTAGTACCCAGAAATATAATTCTGTCCGAGAGATTGCATTATTCTTGCAGTATATCCCCAACTTATTCTTTTTTGATACACCTGTCACAGATCCATGCAAATGTTTTACTTGCATTCTGGCTAAAAGTTTATTGCCATAACCTTTTATTTACACCTCCCCCCCACCCCCCAGGGTTTCTCTGTGTAGCCCTGGCTGTCCTGAAACTCACTCTGTAGACCAGGCTGGCCTCGAACACAGAAATTTGCCTGCCTCTGCCTCCTGAGTGCTGGGATTAAAGGCGTGCGCCACCAAGACAGGCTCGCCATAATCTTTTAAGAGACAGTTATCAGAGACGTGTCAGGAGCCTCTGAGCACACTTAGCCATAGCTGCTTTCAGTCGTAGTGAGTATTTGTCAGACCTTGTAAGGGTGTAACTTTGAAATTCTGATTCTTTGGTTTATACCTAGCTTCCTTTTAGGTCCATCCAAGGACCTAGTGTGGTTCTGGTGGGCTAGGGGTTCCCAGATCCCCAGAACCTTCCACGCTTTTAGATACGTCTTGGACCAAGGAGGAACCTGTGTAACTCCTGGTGGGGAGGCAGAGGTGGGAGCTACTGGACAAATAAATGAGGCGGTCAGTGGGTGAGTCTGCACAAGGCACTGTTTACAGACTGATCAGGTCACAGTGTCCTTGAGGCTGAGGGTCCCCTGCACATTTAAACTCTGAAGGTTAAAACAAGTGAGTCTGTGGCATCTTTGAATATGCCTAATGATCACTTGCAACCTCTTGTCTTATAGCTGATTTTTTTAAAAGATACATATTTTATTCCTACTGTCCTGTGTATGATGTATGACAAGGGCATGTACCTTAGCGTGCTTGTGGAAGTCAGGACAACTTTGGAAGTTGATTGTCTTTCCATTGTGACCCTAGGGATTAAATTCAGGTCACCAGGCATGTGCAGGAAGTCCTTTTACCTGCAGAGCCATCTCACTGGCCCTCGCTTCTTCTTTCTCCTATTTGTTTTCTGTCCGATGTCTTAAGAATGGCCAAGCCTTTTCTACTCTTTTCTTTCTATCTATGCATTCATTTGTTTGTTTCTTTTTTGAGGCAGGGTTTCCCTATGTTGCCCTGGATAGCCTGAAGCTCACTATATAGCCAAGTCCAGCGTGGCTTCAGAAATCATAGAGATCATTCTGTTTCTGCCTTTCAAGTTTTAAATTCCTTCCAAGGGATTAAAAGTGCATGTTACCATGCTTGGCCCTACTTTCTAAATGTGTTGGATTTCAGCAGAATAACATATAAATATAAATGCACATATCTGTAAATTTATAAATATGTATGTATATATATATGTGTGCACATGCACGTATACATGCATGCACACACACATATTTGAATTGCAGCATTATTTCTAGGATTTTTGGCTGTGAGACTTATAACATGTTCACTATGTGTGTTTTCTTCTATTCTGTTTGGTTTGGTGTGGTTTGGTTTGGTTTGGTGTGGTTTGGTGACAGCGTCTCATATAGCCCAGGTCAGCCTCAGTTTCAGTGTGTAGCTCTTTCACTGTGAGGATGACATTGTACTTCTGATCCTTCTGCCTCAACTTCCCAAGTATCGGGACTCCAGGTGTGTGCCATCGTTCCTGGTTTGCACGGTTCTGGGAATCAGGCTCAGGGCCTGTGAGTGTCAGGCACACACTCCTCCACATGAGCTACACCTGCCACCTGATGTGCCTTTCTGCCTCTGGCTCTGCTGCTCTGGGCGCCCAGGCGTGCGCGTGCGATCTGCCCCTGTGGGGCAGCTGGTGCTGCCGTGGCGGGAGCAAACCTGGACTTGACTGGGAGTGTGTCAGGCAGGCCTGGGCCCGCTCTGCTCTTCACTGGTCCTTGTTCCCAGTTTCAGTTCCCCCCGCAGTGCAGGAGGGGCAATACTCTGCACCTCACAGGGCTGTCGTGGGAATGGGATGAGATGGCATTGGCCAGTTCACAAAAGTGTTGACAAAGAGCTGCGGTCAGTGCTCAGTCAGGAGGAACTCAGTGGAATAGAAACTGTTCTTGGACACAGTATTTGACTAGAAATTATTATTTGCATATTTGATGACATCTTCCCAAATTAAAGTCTGATAAATTTCATACAATGACTAGAGAGAGATTAGTATACTAAAATGTGGTAAGTCTTATGAAGTTTCTTAAGTTAATTTTTTAATGTAATAAACATATATTCTATCTATAGCATCCACAGTTTTTGATTCTATACCACTGTAATGCTAGCTAGCTTAAGCTTTGCTGACCAGAATGACCAGAAATGTACAGGTTAGAATTTTTAGAGCATGTTATATGTGTGAAGGAAATCACATAGCTCAGACATTTATATGAAACTATCTTCTTATTGTCTGTCATCATGCTTTTTCTTGTAGCCCATCTGTTACACACATGCCTATAAAGATCTAAGATTGAAACAGCTCAGCTGCCTGGTGGTGGTGGTGGTGGTGGTGGTGGTGGTGGTGGTGGTGATGGTGGTGGTGGTGGTGGTGGTGGTGCACGCCTTTAATCCCAGCACTTGGGAGTCAGAAGCAGGTGGATTTCTGAGTTTGGGGCCAGCCTGTTAGAGTGAGTTCCAGGACAGCCATGGCTACACAGAGAAGAAACCCTGTCTTGTCACCCTCCCCCCCCCAAAAAAAGAACAAAAAGAAAAAAAAAAAGAAAGGTTGCGCGCGTGTGTATGTGTGTGTGTGTATGTGTGTGTGTATATGTGTGTGTATATGTGTGTGTATGTGTGTGTGTATGTGTGTGTATGTGTATGTGTGTGTGTCTGTATGTGTGTGTGTGTGTGGGGGGGGGTGTTACTTCCGGATGTTCTCTGTGCAGCGCGTCTTACCTTGGCCTTTCTCTCCTTCCCTCCTGCAGGAGCTGACCAGCGCCCTGGTGCACTTGAAGCTGCATCTTTTCATCCAAATCTTCACACTTGCCTTCTTCCCAGCAACCATGTGGCTCTTTCTTCAGCTTTTATCAGTCACGCCCATCAACGAGTGGCTTTTAAAAGGGTCTGTTTAAACCTTTTGACGGGAACTCTTTTAATGGGGTAGCTCTAGTGACGGTTTCTATGGCAACTGTAAATGAAAGGTCTTGTGTGTTATCAGGAAAGGAGACCACATGTTTTTAGCATTGTCTGTTAAAAGAATAGAGTTTTATCAGAGATTCTGGAGAGGCTTGTTTAACAGAATCTTAGAGTAGACTTGTGGGTAACTTTAAAGATACCAGGAACATTTACAATGAGTAGGAGAGGACCTAGGGAGATGGCACAGGGGTGAAGAGATGCCCGTAACCTGACCGTTGGAGGACACAGAGGCAGGAGTATTGGAAAGGCTTGCTGGCTATCAGCTTAGGTCCAGGGTCAGGGAATAATGTGGAGATTGAGAGTACTAGACCTGACATCCTCCTGTTGTCTCTGGGCATGTGCAGACACATGCACCCCACCCTTCACAGAAGTGGAACATGGGAAGATGTCTGCATGGGAATATAGGCTGCCAACTGGTGCCTTACTGTGGCTGTCTGTATCTTTTAAAGCATGTGCTGATGATGGCTGAGTATAATGTCTGCCTTTAGAATGCATAATAAAAGTATATATGTGGGACATATACTTGGTTTTTCACTTGTTCTGATTTATGTTGATATAGGTAATTTAACAGTAGAATTATGAGAATCTTTTCTTTCATGAAAAACATTACCATGTTTAATGAAAAGAATTTAGCAACTGAAACATTAATTAACCTCATTTCAGCATCATGTACTAGCTGCTTAAAACACCACAGAGCTCAGAATTTGCCCTCTGCTTCTACTGCTGGCATTCTGTGCAATTTCTAGCAAATGATCTCATAGGTTAGACCTGCTTTTCTCTTTATAAAATGAGGATATACTTTAACCACTTAATGATGTTTGCTGCATCACATTTTCTCCACCCAAAGCATAATTTCTTTGTTGCCTGTTTAGCCCTACTGTGTGCCAGGGATTATTCTAGATGTTGGAGAAAGAAAAGCAAGCAAAAGTGCTAGTGTACTGGCCCAGTAGGGAGACTCACAGTAGGTTGCCAATAGTCAGTAGGATGGACAGAATAAAATGAGTGCTATTGGAAGGTAAAGTGTACCATGGGGTTGGACAGCCAGGCTGCTGAGGTGCGCTGGTTCTCTCCAGAGGTCTTGGGAGAATGTTCTCTATACAGGAAGCAGTGTACTAAAGCAGAAACAAGGCTGGGGTGTTGCAGGTAAATTTAGTCAATCAACCCAGTGGGCATGACCTGCTTCTGTGGGGGGAAGGACAGTGAGATTTGGAGGTGTCAGGCACACAGGAGCTTCATGTGCAGTCTTCTCAGCCTTAGTGCAGTGTAGAAACCTTTTTCTGGGAGCTGTAGGGAGCTCGTGCAGGCCTGGAGGGAAGGAGTCCTGTGCTGTGAGGCCCGGTTGTATGGGAATCTTCTGGCTGTGATAAGGATGGTCGAGGAGCTGAAACTGGGAGCAAGTGTGGAGGCTAGTGGGATGGGGGAGTCCTGTAGAGAAATCTATGTGATAGGATTGATTATGAGTTAGTATTAGGACCTCTGTCTTGGGGATGTAGCAGTCATCAAGAGATTAAGGCTTCGGAGCTGGGTCAAGGCGACTTTCTTGACTGAGCTAGGAGACATGGATAGCCTAGGAGTAGAAAGGGAGATCAGGAAGGTGCTTTCTATCATATTGTGCTCCAGAGAAAGAGCACTGCCTCTCACTAGGAGAGGTAAAATACCACATAACAAAATGATGTCATTTCAGAGCAGTGACGTACTTCTGTGTACTGAGAATCTGTAAGTACTGAACGTCTGCTGTCCATGGGGCATGCAAGAAGTAGGAAGATGTTTATTTCTTTTTAGGCAACTTCTAATCTAGTTGAATATATATAGCATATATTTATGTGTGCTTCTGTGTGTCTGTCTATCTGTCTGTCTGTCTATCTATTTATCTATCTCTTTATCATCTGTGGTAAATGATAATCATATCAGCTAAAACTCAACAGCGTCTGTGTATGTTTAGAGTAGAGGGCCCCAAAATGAGGCATTAGTGAGAGACATAAAGTTTCTCTAGGATCAGCTCAGTAGAGCTGAGTATTGGGCTGGAGAATCTTGGGTTTGAAGCTGTAACTGAGAACTCAAGGGAGAGAGCTAAACAGAGAGAGCTAGTAATTAATGGTGGTCATCAGAACAGAGCAGTCTGATGGCATGGGGATATTGTATGAGGAGAGGAGCACTTGTCATGTGTGTGCTAGGTAGAGCAGGTGGTCCCATCACACCCACCCCAGTGTGGTAAAGGAGCCCAAACTTGCTGTCCATCATTTAGGTAAATCTCTTCTGAAATCCCTTTCTTCTCCCTTAGCCTTCTTGCTTTAAGTAGAAGTACTGGTGTGTTAATGTTCTAATTTGCTCTTCTGTTGCTGTGATAAACACCATGACCAGTACCTACTAGGTGAGGAAATGGTTTATTTCCTCCTACGCTTCCAGGTAACAGTCACTGAAGGAAGTCAAAGCTGGAACTCAAGTCTGGAGCCTGGAGGCAGGAACTGAAGCTGGGGCTTTAGAGGAATGCTGCTTGTTGACCTGCTCTCTGACTTAACCTTTCTTTTTTTTTTTTTTTTTTTTTCCGAGACAGGGTTTCTCTGTGTAGCCCTGGCTGTCCTGGAACTCACTCTGTAGACCAGGCTGGCCTCGAACTCAGAAACCCGCTTCCCTCTGCCTCCCAGAGTGCTGGGATTACAGGCTTGCGCCGCCAGCCGCCACCACCACCACCGCCCTGCTGACTTAACCTTTCTTATTCAACGCAGGCCCACCCTAGGTTCTTCTACCTCAATTAGTAATCTAGAAAATGCCCCACAGACAATGCTATAGGCCAATCTGATTGAGGCAGTTCCTCCATTGTGGTTCCTTTTTCCAAGGTGACTTTAGTGTGTGTGTGACGTTGACAATAAAAAAACCAAATCAGTTCAGTTAGCTCGAGGGAGAACAAACTCTACCTCAGAATTACTGGAGAATAGAAGTAAAGAGGAGAGTGGAGGTAGAACCACTCTGTAGTGTGTGAGTGTGAATTTCTTTATAAGCAGCACATGGAGTCACATACTACTCCAAATAAGTAGATCATGAGATGAAAACTAGCTCTCATGATACATTTTAGAGAGAAAACTGACACTCTAGAAATGGAATACATCTATTCTGAGCTCTATTGTCTAGCTCAGGGGCTATCACTAATTATAAGGCATAATATTCCAGGCAGTGGTGGTGTATACCTATAATCTTAGTACTCAGTGGGCAGAGACAGACAGATCTCTGGGAGTTCAAGTTTTGGTCTACGAAGCTAGTTTCAGGACAGCCATGGTTATACAAAGAGATCCTGTCTGGAAACAACATCACCACCTAAAACACTATTTGAAATACTTTGCTGAATAACACTATGGAGGCTGAGGCAGGAGGATTGGAATTTTAGGTTATACTGGGTTATATAGTGAGTTCAAAGTAATCCCAGAGCTGCTGGCCACAAAAGCCACCAAAGTGGGGGCTGCCACAGCCTATGGCTTTGGCAGTAAAATGTTCCTCAGGAGCTGTCAAAATGGCGGCGCCTCTCAAAATGGCGGCACCACGTCTCAGCCTGCCGCTGTCACTGCACCTGCAGGAGCTGTCCATGGTGATGCGTCACCTTTCTTGCTTCATGGGAGCTGCCCCTCAGGAGCTATCCACAGTGACACGCCTTTCCCACCTCAGCCTACAGCTTGAGAGAAACACTGCAGGAGGAGCCCATAGGAGTTGACCACAGTGGCAGCAGCTCCTCTCCAGCTTCCCCTCCCCCAGCAAAAGCAGGCTGCCCCTGGGACGCACCTCTCACCCTAACGTGTGGGCCTGAAGCAGGGAAAGGCGGTGAAAAGAGCCATCAGTCACTGAGCTGGAGGACCCACCAATCCCTGAGCAGGAAATCCCACCAGTCCCTGAGCTTCCCAAGATCAGGACTTAAAAGCCCATCAATCCTCACTCTGGAAATCTCTACTCTAAGAAGCTCCGCCCCTCAGAAATCCTATATAAGCACTGCCCCTTTGTCCAGTTTCCTGCTGTCCGCTCCCGGGAGCAGAGGGCAGCCATCCCTGGATTTGTCCCTCCATACCCTGGACCCTCCGATAAATCTTTCATGAGATTTGACTCCTGGTGTAACTCTTGTCAGAAGTCAAAAAGAAAAGCAATGAAGAGAAGAAGTGAGGCGCGCGTGAGCTCCCCAGCTCACTGGGGACCCTCCCGTGGGGCTGCAGCACCTCTGCTGAGGAGGACTCCCCTCAGAGCTGTGTGGTCCCTGGGCCTTCAGGTCTCAGGATACCCTCCCATCCTAGCAGAAGGCCAGAGCAAGTCTCAAAAACATAGCCAACTAATCAAATGAAACAAATCTTCCCAGGTCCCCGTGTTCTTATTTTATCTTGAGGACTGGTCCTGATATGTTGCCAGGCTGGCCTTGAGCACCTGGCCTCTCCTGGCTGTCGTGCCCACTGGGTCCTCAGTGCCCTCTCCTCCATGTCCATGTTAGGCTGTCCTCTACCCAGACGCTGAGGAATGCTTTTCGATTTTACTCCTCAGACTTGCTGTCTGTTCCCGGGGTGCGGTGTATTTCCTGTACCAACTGAGAGAATATATTTACTGTCATGACCATGGACATATGGTCATAATTTAATAAGGACAAATTTAAAGTGGATGTTAGAGTTCAGCACGGAGTGTGATTGGAGACATCCACAGTACCATTATAACAGGAGAGAGCTGTTGAGGTGAAAGGTAACGGTAAAATGTAAACTTTTATCAAATATTCTTGAGCCTTAGATGGCACCACAAGGCTTTGTATTTTACCAAAAGACCCATGAAAGGGCGGAGGTTTCCTTTTGAGTCAGAGCATTGTGTTGCCTTGGTTGTCTTTGAACTCATGATCCTTCTTACTGTGTGTTTGGTTAGCTGGGACCACGGGTGTGAGTCACTGTCCCAGCTCCTGCAGTGGCTGTGGCAGTAACCCAAGTTATGGTATCTGTTTCACCAGTCAGCGGCTCCACTTACCGCAACCTAGTGGCCTTTTTTTTTTTCCTCCTGGTTTTTCAAGACAGGATTTCTCTGTGTAGCCCTGGCTGTCCTGGAACTCACTCTGTAGACCAGGCTGGCCTTGAACTCAGAAATGCACCTGCCTCTGTCTCCCTAGTGCTGGAATTAAAGGTGTGAACCACCACTGCCTTACTGTATGTGGTGCTAAGGAGAAAACCCTGGGTGTTCTGAATATTTACCAAGTACTCTGCCAACTATACTAAATCTCAGACCCTCAACGTGTAAATACTTAAGAAACCCATCTAAGCCTGTAGAATGTAATGAGCCTCCCGGGCCCGTATTGTCCCGTGGTGTCTAAGCTCCAGGGGAAGTGTGCGGCCATGCACACTGGGGTCTTTGTTCCATTCTGCTCTTTAGGACTAACTAGTGGAAATTATTTATAACGGGAAAGGAGGAGCCACTCACAATTGGATTTTCTTTTGTTTTTCAGTTTGCAGACAGTAGGTTGCATGCCTCCCCCTGTGTCTTCCGCCGTGATTTTAACCAAGGCAGTTGGTGGAAATGAGGTAAGTCATGGGGGTAACCTTAGCTACTCGTGTGCTGTGCTTTGGATATGAAAGAATCATCTCAGAAAGCTTGTGTGAGGCGTTTATGAGCGATGCGGTTGTTGGTGTGTATTAGTTTGATTGATGGTGGTGAGTGCTGATGAGTGGAACTAGGCCTTCAGATGGGAGGGCAGTAGTGGGCTAGCGAGGGTGACCTTCCTGTCAGGACGCTGGGGAGCAAGAGTGGGCTAGCGAGGGTGACCTTCCTGTCAGGACGCAGGGGAGGAAGGGAGCGCACTCCAAAGGAAGGAACCTCTCCTGTCAGACTCACAGACTCAAGCTTCTGGCTACTTCTTAGTTCCTTAAAAAAAAAAAAGATAATAAATTCAATTTCTGGGCAAGATTCAATATGTTTAGTGGCAAGGCCAGTGATATGGAATAAGAAATCCAAATTTCTAGGATGAGCTCAAAGCAATTACCCAACTGTGGCAGAAGCCTGTGTTGGATTCAGGTGGCGGGGTGAGAGAGAGAGAGATGTGGAATAAGTTATATACAGATAGATAATAGATATATAAGTAGATGATGGCTATATAGATAATATTGTTTGATATGTGATAAGTAGATAGGTAGATAGATAAACAATACACAGATACAGAATTAGATGGTAGGTAGTAGGTAGAAATATAATGGATAGATTAATAAATAATACACAGATGGTAGATTGATAAATAGAATATGAGTAGGTACATAGATGACAGACTGATGGCTGACAGATGATTTAAAGGGAAGACAAGCGTCATGGTCACATATTTTCTCCCAGTCATGTTTAGCTTCTTGGAGCAGGGATAAAATGGAGAAAGAAAGCTAACTTAAGCAGTTTCTTTATGCCACGTATTTAGTTTGCCACACAGCTTGGTACATCTAATTCAGAGGTATTCTGAAGTGTTAATTCACTTAGAGGTATTGTTCCGAACATAGTTCCCTTAAGAGGAATGTCTACTCAAGACAGTGAGCACACCCGTTACCTCCTGTGTCCATTCCACGCTGTTCACACAGAACACTGGACTGGGCAGTTATGAAGAGCAGAGACCGTCGGCAGCCTGGGAGGGAGGGAAGTGTAGGCTGAGAGGTCTGTGTTTGCTCAGGGTTTTCTCGCTCTCCCATCCCTCGGTGGAGGCTGCGGAGAAGAGAGAACTGGTGAGGGGAGAGCAGGACTTCATGGGCGTGAGCCTCTTTTTGTTTAGTTAATTCACTGCTGAGGGTGTCTCTCTCCACCTTACATCCCTCAGTAGGCTGCACCCCAGTGTGCTTACTCTAGAGCAGTGGTTCTCAGCTTCCTGGTGCTGCAATCCCTTAATATAGTTTCTCATGTTGTGGTAACTCCAACCATAAAATTGTTTTTGTCATTATAACTAGTTTTGCTACCGTTATGAATTGTAAATATCTGTGTTTTCCAGTGGGATCTTAGGTGACCTGTGGGAAAGGGTCGTTTCGCTCTCAGAGTGGTCGAGACGCACATATTGAGAACGGCTGTGTTAGAGGTTCAGTTTCCAGTGAGTAACTTCTGGGAGCACACTGACCTCATTGTTTTGTTCTGTGGGGATCCTGCTGTGTTACGCAGCCTAGCCATGAGCCCCAGTGAGCCTCTGTCTTAGCTGTGGGGAAATGTACTCAAACCATAGCACTCCCAAAAGTTTGCTGTGTCTCTCGGACACCCTTTCTTTCCTCTTGCCCTTTCTAGCACCTTTCAGGAAGCAGGCAGCCTTGGATCTGCTTCTGTCCCTTTAGACTAGTTTGCATATTCTGGAGTTTTACAATGTGGAATCCTACAGTTCCCTTTCTGCTTTTGGTTTTTGGATTATTGGGTCGTTTCCCCCCTCCCTGCCCCCCCCCCAGGCTTCTTTTACTCATTGTAATTATTTTGAAACTCATCTATTTTGTGTTCATCAATCCTTTAGTTTGTTTGTTTTTGTTTTGTCTTGTTTTGTTGCTGAGTAGTGTTTTGCAGAGGTATATCCACCCATCTGTCAATAGACATATGGATAGTTTCTAGTTTGGAGGCGTGAGTTTTCATGCACACTTTTTAACTGGACATGCTCTGCTTTTTCTCTTAAGAAAAATATAGCCGGGTGGTGGTAATCCCAGCACTCTGGGAGGCAGAGGCAGGTAGATTTCTGAGTTTGAGGCCAGCCTGGTCTACAGAATGAGTTCCAGGACAGCCAGGGCTATACAGAGAAACCCTGTCTCGAAAAAACCAAATCCAAAAATTCAAAAAACCAAAAAAAAAAAAAAAAAAAAAAAGGAAAAAAAAAAGAAAAATGTAATAGGGAAATAGCTGGATTCTTTGATGTTTCATTGTCGTTGGACCAAGGCAGAATCTTTATGTAGCTCTATTTCCTGCTCATAGTTTCTGAAGTGGACAGGTTCCAATCTTTCTATATCCAATTCTTTCTGTATGACAAATGGATGCTTAACTGTTGAAAGAACTTTCCCAAACTAACTTCCAAAGCAGTTGTTTCATTTTATGTTTAAACCTATGTTCTGCAACCTTGTTGTCACTTGATCTTGTCAGTTTTAAAGTCTTACCATTCTAATATATCCATTTGAAAGTAACTTTCATTCGCCTGATGTAAGGTCTTGGAGGCTTAATCCTGAATAAACTTACCCTTTCTAGTTCTTTCTGAACTCTGACTAACTGGTTCAACTTAGCAATTCTGGCTGTACTCTGACTTTTGGATTTGTGTCTTATAGATTGGAGAATGAAATTCAGAGATCATAGAGGGTGAGCTTTAGAGGAAAGTGTATATATATTCTTTTTTTTTTTTAATTTGTTTTTTTTTCCGAGACAGGGTTTCTCTGTATAGCCCTGGCTGTCCTGAAACTCACTCTGTAGACCAGGTTGGCCTCAAACTCAGAAATCCTCCTGCCTCTGCCTCCCAGAGTGCGGGAATTACAGGCTATAGGCGTGGGCCACCACCACCTGGCAGTTCTTAAGTAGGAACTTAAAAAAGGGAGAGAGGGAGGGTGCAAAGAAGGGAAGGAGAGGGAGGGCCACACGGCCTGTGCTCCAGGGTGCATTTGGACGTCAGAGGACAACTTGTGGGAGTCAGTTGGTTCTGGGGATGAGACTCAGGCCACCAGGCCTAGAGGCCGGCACCTCCACCCTCTGAGCCATTGCTGTGGTTCATAGTACACATGCTTAAAAATACTATTTAGGGGTGGAGTTGACTACCAGTTTAACTTTGTGACATTAAAGTTTTAAATTGTCTTAATGTAAATACTGGAAACATGGCTTCCGTAACTGTTTCAAAACGGTTATTTATTTATTCCAGTATTTGAAGTGCATTTCCTCAGAACTGCAAAATTGTGGTATACTGTTGATATTGTCCAGCTACCTTATGGTGAAAGTGGTGCATGCGTGCATGTCTGTATGAGTGTCTGTGAGCACACACATGCAATTGTAACTTATTTTTAAATAGTAGGAAAAGCAAAAAGGTTTCCAGAGGTAATCTCATTGCAAAGCATAAGATTATAAAACAACATTGTATACAGTTATATAATATTATTGTTGAAAAGTGTACTGGCTGGTTTGTGTGTCAACTTGACACAGGCTGGAGTTATCACAGAGAAAGGAGCTTCAGTTGGGGAAGTGCCTCCAGGAGATCCAGCTGTAAGGCATTTCCTCAATTAGTGATCAAGGGGAGAGGGTCCCTTGTGGGTGGTGCCATCCCTGGGCTGGTAGTCTTGGGTTCTATAAGAGAGCAGGCTGAGCAAGCCAGGGGAAGCAAGCCAGTAAGAAACATCCCTCCATGGCCTCTGCATCAGCTCCTGCTTCCTGACCTGCTTGAGTTCCAGTCCTGACTTCCTTTGGTGATGAACTGCAATGTGGAAGTGTAAGCTGAATAAACCCTTTCCTCCCCAACTTGCTTCTTGGTCATGATGTTTGTGCAGAAATAGAAACTCTGACTAAGACAAAAAGCATGTATGTTTATTTAGTTAGATTTCTGTTTTAAATGTAAGGTTTTGGGATGAGAAATTTGACTCTCCCCCAACAAAAGCCTTTCAAAGGCTCTAAATCTATGGGTCTTGCCAAGGAAATCTTCATATTCAAATCTAAGTTACTTATGACTTACAGTAACTGTCATGGGAATTCCTTTATAGAAGAAATTTATTTTTTAAAAGACTGGAAAATCACTGCCTTATGTTTGGAGAGAGTTATTGTTTTTCACAGTGTTGTTATAATGACATCTCTCTCTCTCTCTCATCTATGGCAATGTTAATTCAGAGCAAAATACCAGCTAGGGTAGCACTTGAGTTCCTCCCTTCTTGTGCCTCAGTATCCTCTTGGAAGCTTAGGAAAGGAGAACTCCGCCCAAGGCATCCTCAGGAGCGAGCGGGTCCTGGCTGCTGGGCAAAGCTGCAGAGTTGTGAGAGAAATGGAAGTGAGGACTCCGCCTTCAGATGGCCGAAGAGAAAAGAAAACAGCAAAGTGAAGAAAGAAAAGAAAGTTCACCAGGAATCCAGCAGATAAGGTCCAGACAAGAGGGAGAGGCTTCCGATCCTGTTTGGCAGCGCCACACAAACCCTTACCTGTGTTTAAAGCTAGGCTTGGCATCAGACTCGCTGCCCAGCCCCTCCCCTCCGCCTGGGAAGGGCTCCTCTTGTAGACAGGCTGATTGATTAGACTTGCTTCTCATCCCTCCCCCAGGCCCCAACAGAGCGTGTGCATCCCCTGCGCAAGTGCTGCCCGGGTGGTTACAGCAGCGAGCTTGAACCTCCCAGCCTGTTGGCTTCCAGTGTTGGCGGATTGGCCGATGGGCCTTGCTGGTCTCTCTGTCTTTCATAGTATGAAATCCGTTTTGTCTGCAAGTGGCATACAGACCTGTGCGCGAATTTCAGAGCATAGCGGCACCTCTGTGCCTATGCCCAGCTTCAGAAATAGGCTTTACTGTGTAAGGCTAGCTGCGCGGCCAGTTCACCTAAGACTTTTACATTTTTACCATAAGGAACAAGGAGAGTGGAAAAGCTTTTGTCATAGAGAGAAGCTGTCTTCTTCGAAGCTCTGCAAACATAAGATACATTAATGAGAAAACAGGCACAGCAAACTTGTTTAACTGAAGTTGTTTTACCTGGCATGGGAGAAGTGTCCGAAATGGGGACCCAGAGGCTCAGGAGACTCCTTGGTTGTGTATCAGAGCCTGGAGTGTGCAGTGGTGGAGGACCCAAGTGGATGGAACGGTTATGACCAGTGGGCTGGGGGCAGAAGGTCTGCTGGTCATACGCGTGTCCCTGTAAGGTCTTCTTCGTCTGTTTGTCCCCAGGCATGGAGTAGGATGACCTGTCACATTAGGATTTTGGGGAAAGAAAGGAGATGTCAGTGGGTAGTCTGGTTTTATGACCCATTAATTAGCCAGAAAAAGAGAGATGAGGCTAGACCTTGGTTCTCTGTTTACTCCTAAGGCAGCATCCTGTTTTCTTGTGTGGTCTTGTGTTCTGCCCTTCAGTCTGCTTGCCCTTGAGAGGAGTCAGACCTCTAGCTCCTGTTATAAACTACACAAAAATAGAAGAGTGAAATTATTTTAGAGGGACCCTTTTCATTAAATCATTGTTTTCTTACCTTAATGTAGAAAAGGCCCAACTACACACAAGTAGATGGAGTTCTGCTTGGGAAACTGGATTGTGTTTCTAGTTGGAGGCATTAGGTTGTTGTGTTGCCTAATAAAGGATTAAGTTAACATGCTTCTTTTCAACAGAAACATAATTGAGGTTTTTAATTATATAGTATTTATGAGGTAGAAGGATTTTAGACTCCTTTGATAGACACATGAATTCTAAATACACTTTAAGGAAACACTGTGATTTGGAGTACAGAAGTGTGTGTATGTATAGTTTCATCAGTGGGGCTGGTGTCCAGATCTTTGTAAAGGAGATTTAAGAGTTGTCCCCTGAGCAAAGGTCTTTATTATGTGTGGTGAACTCTTTTAAGTCACAGGTGAAGGTCAGGACTACCTGAGTGTATTTAAAAAAGGTTTTCTGACTGCTTGGAAAGCAAATGAAGCCCTCATTACCAGCTTTGAATGAGTAGCTCAGAGCTTTTTGTTAGAGGTGAAAGGTCAAGATCTTCACAGTCCAAGTGGAGAGGGAGAGTTCAGGCCCGAGCTTATCAGGGTTACTTTGCATTATCAGTGGGGAGTCAGCTTTGCTAATCCAATGCATGAAGATAGCGTTCATTGAAACATTTATAAAGGCAGTCAGAGCAAATCTGGTCCACCCAGGAGGACTGGAGGAGAGGAGAGCCTGTCTGTCAGTCACGGCCCTCAGCCAGCACCTGCCCCATCTATTCCTTACTTTCTCCTTCCGTCCCAGGGACTGATGCTTGGCTCAGTGGGTAGTGGGCTAATGACATGTGGGAAGAAAAGGCTGCGAGTGCTGCACCTTCTTACAAGCTGGCCACTGTGGACACCTGCAGCTGTGTGCAGTCTGCCCTGTGTACAGCCCCACCTGTGTGCAAGCCTGCAGCTGTGTACAGTCTGCCCCTGTGTACAGCCCCAGCTGTGTGCAAGCCTGCAGCTGTGTGCAGTCTGCCCCTGTGTACAGCCCCACCTGTGTGCAAGCCTGCAGCTGTGTGCAAGCCTGCAGCTGTGTGCAAGCCTGCAGCTGTGTGCAGTCTGCCCCTGTGTACAGCCCCAGCTATGTACAAGCCTGCAGCTGTGTGCAAGCCTGCAACTGTGTGCAGTCTGCCCCTGTGTACAGCCCCAGCTGTGTGCAAGCTTGCAGCTGTGTGAAGTCTGGCCCTGTGTACAGCCCCAGCTGTGTGCAAGCCTGCAGCTGTGTGCACACCTGTAGCTGTGTGCAGTCTGCCCCTGTGTACAGCCCCAGCTGTGTACAAGCCTGCAGCTGTGTGCACTCCTGCCCCTGTGTACAGCCCCAGGTATGTGCAAGCCCACAGCTGTGTTGTGCTCAGCCTCTTGCACTCATCTCGACGGGGCACAAATGTCCCTTGGATGAATGGACAGCAAGTTGTAGCTGCCCAAGGCTTTCTGTCTTCGCTTTGCCCTCCTCGTCTTTAGCTTCAGCACACCTTCCTGCCCGGGTTGTGTCTTCGGAGCACCAGAAAGAGCTGATTGGCTCCAATTTAAGCCATTGTAAATGTGGTTAAAAATACTTTCTCAAGGTTTTGATCTACCTCAGACTTTTCTCACTTAACTCCAGTGCCTTTCAGTCTGTCTTCCATTCTCCAGAGCAGGAAGAAGAATTCAGTGAGCAAAATGGCGACCGGCCGCCACGTCCGGCCACCAGGAATCAGTTCTGTCCTACGTGGCTTCACTCCCCTGCATCTTACTCTGTTTCCCGGGCACTGCTCTCTGAATTTGCTCCTTGGTGTTGTCGCTTCACTTTTTCATGTTCAGCTCTTTCCCCACCTCAAAGACAGTGGAGTCCTGAGAATCCACTCTAACCCTAACCCTAACCCTAACCCTGAGAAAAACCCATCAGCCTGGCCAGATTCCCGCTTCGGAGTGAGTCCTCCTCGCCAGAGCTCAAGCTCGCGGCCTGTCGCTTCCTGTAGAACTCTGATTCGGACTGCTCTGCTCTTGGGTGAAGAGTAAGTAGGTCCAGCTGAAGGTGTGGTAATGTGTTTTTTTCTGCCTTGGCGAATTCCAACCGTGCTTGAGTGGCTCAAGCATGCCTTGCATGCCTTTGTTTACCTTCCCTATCTGCTGGTTCTTCTAAGTCCCAGACCTCTCTGATCCTTGCCTCAGCCTGTTAGGGAACAATAGTAATTACATAAGCATCTCACGGATGCTCACTTGGACCTGACTGGTCTGCACACCAGAACGTGTGCTAAGAGTGAGGGAGCAGTTCGGAAAGAACGAGTGGTGTTCTCAGGTCAGAGCCGAGCCAAGGACGTCCTGTCCTCCCTCCTCCTCTTCAGAGTTTCTCTCTTTCCAGACCAGGTCTTGCTGTGTAGTTTCTACTGGCTTGGGATTCATTCTGTAGTCCAGCTGGCATTGAATGTGAGGTTCTCGTGTCTCAGCGTCCGGAGTGCTGAGAGTGCTGGGCTGCGTCGCCACGCCCAGCTCTATTACTTTTGAAATTGATAAGTTATTTCTCTGGTGAAATGAACAGTTCAAGCCAGATAAAGGCAGGTTTATTGGGAGGCTGTTCTTAGGCTGTGAGTTCACTGGCCCCAGGGAAAGGGGCCAAGGAAGTTGCTAAGGGAAGGGAGAGAGAGGAGAGGGGGAAGAGAGAGAGAAAAGCACGCTCACTCGCTCGTTCGCAGAGAATGAGGAGGATAAAGAGAGAAGGGGTAGAGGGAGACCAGAATGTGTGGCTCTCATAATAAGAGCCTCTGGGAGAAGGACAGCCCAGCCCCTGGGCTGAAATGATCAGGGTTGAGGACCGGGCATGCCAGGTAGGGACTGAGGGAGGCTGGGAAGACTGGCGGCCTGATCTGCTTTGGTGTTTAACGTAAACACCTCAGCCCTTGTCCCAGGGTGTAAACTGAAAGGAACTGCTTCATTCTTCCAGGTTTGCCCATCGGCTCGCTCTCTTCATTTAAGAGTGCGTACTGCGTGCTTGCTGGGTCTGTCTTTATGTGGTGCCTTTATAAGAGCTTCAGTTTAGTAAGCGATAGACAGTGGATAAACACTAAACACTAGTGTAAGACGATCAGTGTTTTAAATAAATTTATAGCATGGTGGATGTTCAACTACATTTAATAAGTTGGATAACTGGATTATTGGATTATTGGATTGTTAGTTAGCATGTTAGTTGGATTATTAGTTAGCATGTTAGTAATATGTGTGTGTGTGTGTGTGTGTGTGTAACTTGGAATATTTATATCAGCTATCCAAGATAATATCTTCAGAGAACAAAAGGTCGTAGGAACCAGATTACTTATTGGAAGATTGCTTTTAGAATTGGACCCAGAAGGATTGAATGCATGTAGATGGCGTTTTCCTCAAGCTCTGCACCTAGGAATCCCTCGCCCTCCCGCACCATCCATCCCCTAACCAAGCTAAAGCCCGCAGGCGCCTCCTCCCTCCCAGCATAAACGCTTGCTCCTAATCGAATTCTCCTTTACATCACGGTGTCTGCCTGAATCATGGTCAATATGATAGCGTGTTGAGGATTCACTGTGGCTAGTGACCATTTCAAACTTCAGGCTCCCTGGCTAAGTGGACTCTTGGATCCCTTACTGATTTGAGGAAATGCTAGTCTAAATAACAAAACTTAAAACTATCCTCTTGGGGGCTGGAGAGATGGCTCAGTGGTTGAGAGCACTAACTGCTCTTCTGAAGGACCTGAGTTCAAATCCCAGCAACCACATGGCGGCTCACAACTATCTGTAACAAGATCTGACGTGGAGTGTCTGAAGACAGCTACAGTGTACTTACATATAATAAATCTTTTAAGGAAAAAAAAAACCTATTGTCTTAACAGTCTTATAAGTAATGTTCAATTTACTGTATCTTATGATAGTTTGATTATTGTTACCTTTATTTTCAGATTTTGAGTATGCGCATTTTGAAAAGTTTTTGGTTCCTGCATTTGCATATAGTTATGAAGTTGTTACTTTGGAAAATGGACTTTTTCTCAGTATTTTGCTGACTTCCTGGGTTTATAGAAATATGAAGAAATTTAACTTTAGAAATCAACTCTTTCTCTTTTGGCCCCATCCCTAACTAGCTCAGTGGCCTTGATCCTTAACTATAGATGTTGGGCTTCAGGTCGTTGGTATGTGAACGAATAGGCCTCCTAAACAGGCATTTAATTATTTTTCACATGAAGGAATGTGGCATGTGGCTGCTTATTATGACCACAGAAATTGTGAAGTCTTGCTTGATCTTTGCTATAGTCTTTTAAACCTACTTGCTTTCTGAAGATACCAAGTTGTGTCTTTTAAGTATCTAATGAGAACATCCTGTAATAAGAATGTAGTGAGATTTTCAAGAGTATTCTCGGTCAAGAACACTGGGATCCAAACTAATGGTCTTAATAGACCAGGAGGGCTCACTGAGCTGTATTTAATCAAGGGCCAAGATATTGAATTTGTTTACTATATTTAGAATTTACTGATTTTTATTTTTAAATATATCCCACTTGTAGAAGCTGTTTCCCAAAACACAGCCATTCTGTGCAGCTCCCCCACCCCTTTATTCTATCTTCCTTTCCCTCTTATTTCCTTCCTTCCCTCCCTTGCATGCTGGGAAGGGTCAAGCTAACTTAGCTCCCTAAATTCATTTGTACACCACAGCGTGGAGCCACACTACTGCAGGGCAGGCTGTCCGTCCATGTCCGTGTGTGCGTCGGCTGCTGGGACCCTCTGCATAGAGGTCCACATTGGTTCCTGCGGGGACTCTCAGCTTCATGTCATGTGTAGGCATTTCCTGTGGTGATGGCACTCGGAGAGCATTGTCCTTTGAGTTTGTGTTGAGCCTCCAAAGCCTGCTTGCTCTTCCTTTTTTTTTTTTTTTTTTTTATTTGTTTTTTTCAAGACAGGGTTTCTCTGTGTAGCCCTGGCTATCCTGGAACTCACTCTGTAGACCAGGCTGGCCTTGAACTCAGAAATCGCCTTCCTCTGCCTCCCAGAGTGCTGGGATTACAGGCATGCGCCACCACCGCCCTGCACCTGCTTGCTCTTCTAACAGCAACCTCTCCATTTCCTCATGTCTAGTTGACAGGCCCTGCCTGTCAATCAGGGTTACTTAAGAGCCTGTTGTGCTCATCCTTAATTGGACAGTTTTTTTCTTATTTTTGTGTTTATTTAGATGCCAACTTGTGAGTGTTCTTTGCAGAGGCTTTTCTTTGCATTCCTTAAAGCAACTTAAGAATATTCATAATAAAAGCAGTAAAGTGGAGTTTGAGGGAGCCAATGTTTCCTCATGTGCTCGTGGCTTCATCTGTTCAGACTTCTGAATTCAGAGCCCGTGTGTTCTCCATCCCTCACAAGGATCTTTTTCTTGTTTATTGTGACAAAGTAAGAAAGGGTAGATCAGGCGGGGTGGAGCTGAAGAGTGGCTTAGGGCAGACGTCTTTTCTCATTTGGAAAAATCCATTTTAGAGAGCCTATTGTGGGGATTATTCACTTTGTGATCATAAGTGTTTCTCATTCTGTCCAGTATGCTCCTTGAGACAGTGTTACTGCAAAGCTCAAGCTAAGTATCGTTATGCTCACCCTGGTACACGTTCTCAAATAGGCAGACCATGACAGATTAGTTCTGAAAAAGCGGTCTAAGAAACTAATGCACGAGGTAGGTAAAGTATGTTTATATGTTGTAGCCAGCAGTCCTTGTTTAAGTTCATGATGGGTTAGCTTAAAGATGTTTCTTGATGTGTGTGGTCCTTTCTATGAAGAACGGGAACAGATGCGCCTTCACTTTCATTTTGTTTGCAGTAGGTTCTTTATCAAAACAGTTCATCACTGCAAAGCTGACAGGGTTGGTTAAGGGCACTTGCCGCCAAGCCTGACAACCTGTCCGTCTCCTGAACCCACGTGGAGGGATTAGAAAACTGACCCTGTTATTTATCTTCTGATTGGCATGTGCATGCTGTGACATGCTTGTGTCCCATATGTGCACATAGTCACACAAAATAAGTAAATGTCATAAAAATTATAAACATTACATACTGTACTGGCTGGGTTTGTGTCAACTTGACACAATCTGGTGTTATCACAGAGAAAGGAGCTTCAGGTGAGGAAATGACTAGGTGAGGTCCAGCTGTGAGGCATTTTCTCAATTAGTGATCAAGTGGGGCGGGTCCCTTGTGGGTGGTGCGGGCCCCTTGTGGGTGGGGCCATCCCTGGGTTCTATAAGAAAGCAAGCTGAGCAAGCCAGTAAGTAACATCCCTCCATGGCTTCCTGACCCGCTTGAGTTCCAGTCCTGACTTCCTTTAGTGATGAGCAGCAGTGTGGAAGTGTAAGCTAAACAAACTCTTTCCTACCCCTCTTGCTTCTTGGTCATGATGTCTGTGCAGGAATAGAAACCCTGACTAAGACACACCCACATGGTCTTTGCATAAGGGATTGTTGGTATATAGACTTTTGCCCAGAGTGAGCCCAGCACAAGAAGATATGCCTGCATTTGTAGCAGCCCTTGCGATCACAGGCAGTGTGACTTTGACGGAACACTCTTTTCTTAAGTTAGACACTGCTTGTCCCGTTATACAGATGTGAAGTGGACACAAAAGAGATCAAGAGACATGTCCAGGGCTGTGGGGAGCAAGAGCGGAGCAGCCTGGCTGAAGATCCCCGTTAGCTCTTGTCTTTAGTGCTGTGGCTCATTGCCTTGTGCTGCCTTGTCTGCCCCTGGCAATAGGGTAGGCGGTCCTGACCAGAAGGCTCATCTAAAAGTTAGTGCGTGAGCCACACCTTGGGGGGAAAATAAGGGTTCCCCAGATTAGAATTCCAAACTTGTTGAAAGTGCCCTGTACGAAGTCGTTGATGGCTGTGTTCTTTGACTGGTAGCTTCTTCCTTTAGGAAGCACCCCCTATCTCTTTCCCAAGTCCTCTGGTCTTCCCTGGTGTCTATACATCTTTAGCATCGCATACTGTGAAGGCCTACGTGTCTCACGAAAGGGCTTTCCTCCATCCACATGGGTATCTCTCATCCGCAGTTGTAGCTGTAGAAGCACCTTCAAGACCACGACCATTTGCTCAAATAAATGACTTCTTAGAGGAAGATTAAAAGGAAACCTATCCCTGTAAGTATCTCCACCATGCACCCCAGTCAGTGCTCTGTGGCTTTGACAAAGCACTGTGGCCAAAGCAGCTTATGACAGAGTTCGTTTTGGGTTATGGCTCCCGAAGGTTAAGAGTTCATCTTGAGAGGAAGCCACAGCCCCACTCAGACAAGGCAACAAGCAGAGAACAGCCAGGAAGCAGGGAGAGACTGTAAACGTTCAAAGCCTGCCCCCCAGTAAGGCTTTCCCTCCCAAAGGCACTCCTCCCCCCGCCCCCCCCCAGGCACTGCTGCCTAGGGACCAAGTGTTCAAATGAGGGACATTTCTTATTCAGACCACCACTCTGTATGCTGTTAAGGCACTAATTCATTTTCAGGTACACTTTACAGAAAAATCAGGATACGTACCTGGAATGATTCAGTTACTTAAACCTCTCCTACCTTGTCTCCACACAGGCAGCCATTGCCTTTGGAAGAAATGCCCTACGTGCTCGCCTTGAGCCTGCAAGGAAGTAGCACTTTGTTTTTGTTTTTTGTTTTATTTTGTTTTTTGTTTTTTTTTGTTTTTTGTTTTTTGTTTTTTTGTTTTTTTTTTTGAGACAGGGTTTCTCTGTGTAGTCTTGGCTGTCCTGGAACTCACTCTGTAGACCAGGCTGGCCTCCAACTCAGAAATCAGCCTGCCTCTGCTTCCTAAGTGCTGGGATTACAGGCGTGCACCACCACACCCGGCTGGAAGTAGCACCTTGGATGGAAGAGAGTGAGAGCTTTCTGTAGCTGGCAGGGCTTTAGAGAGAAGTAAATGAATAACTTCTCTGGTGTTAGCTGTGCATTTTTGAAGCTATTCAAAGGATGGGAAAACATGCACAACAATTTTAGCTGAATGGATCCTCTTCTGTCTTCTTTTCCTTGAGTAACTTTGGATGATGGTAAACCATCTACTTAAATACCTTTTATAGAGAAAATGACTTGGACATTAGAAAACATTAGCAGATTCTCTCTCCCCCACAGACAGACAAACAAACCCCAACTGTTTCAGTTAGGACTACTCCCAGTGTTTCTGTTGCTGTGATGAAACACCATGACCGAAAGCAACTTGAGGAGGACAGGGGTTATTTAAAGGCGTACGTATTCGGAATCACAGTCCACCGAGGGACGCCAAGGCAGGAGCTCACACTGGGTGGGAACCTGGAGACAGGAGGTGATGCAGAGGCCACGGTGGAGTACTGCTGACTACACTGCTTCTCACGGCTTGTGGAGCCTGCTTCCTTACAGAACCCAGCACCATCTGCCCAGGGATGGTGCTACCCAGGATAGGCTGGGCCCTCCTCCATCGATCACTAAATAAGACAATGCCCTGCATGCCTGCCCCAGCCTGCTTGGAGGCATTGTCTCAATTGAAACTCCTTCCTCTCTGATGACTCACTCTGGCTGTATCAAGTTGACATAAAAACTAGCCAACATGCTGGGCGGTGGTGGCGGCACAAGCCTGTAATCCCAGCACTCTGGGAGGCAGAGGCAGGCGGGTTTCTGAGTTCGAGGCCAGCCTGGTCTACAGAGTGAGTTCCAGGACAGCCAGGGCTACACAGAGAAACCCTGTCTCGAAAACAAAACAAAAACAAAACAACAACAAAACAACCTAGCCAACACAACAGTATACACTGTGTAGGCCAGGTTTGCCTGCAACTCCCTGTGTAGCTCAGGCTGACCCTGAAATAGAGATCATCTTGCCTCTGCCTCCTAAGTGCTGGGATATAGACTTATGTTACCATATCTGTCTGATAAATTTTATTTTATTTTATTTTAAATCAATGAAGTTGATGCTCATTGCTTAAAATGAACAGTTTCTCCTTTATGGACGCTTTGGTCTATCTAAGATTAAAATATATGTGAGAATACTCTTTTTAGGTCACTTACTGTGATAAGTGCATTTTCTATATTAGGCATGTTGTATAAAGCTCTCTTTAGCTTTTTAATTTCCTCTAACGACTTTGTTAACTATCTTCTGTGTATAGTGTTATACTACACTGAGGTTAGAGCTGGGTGAATGAGGATGGAGAGGTTGATAAACCTGTTCCAGGTCCCTCAGCTGGGGCTTCCTGACCCCGCCAGGGCACTTCCATCCCTTTAGATCTGAGCTCCAAAATTAAACTCCAGGTTTCAGCTCTATTGAGATCCCAGTGCTGTGTCGGTCCTTCACTGACTGGCTTAGTACTTGTCTAAGGAGTAGACGTCAGAGCTCTCAGAACAGATTGTAAGTGCTTGCAGTTACTAAGGGGTGTGTTACCGTTCTGGTGAATGTGAATGGCTGAGCCTGGTCAGTAAGGAGAGTCAGGGCCTACAGAGCTCTCTGGAGTGAGGCAGGCCCACTGTGTGGAGAGTTGGCTCTTGAATGTGAACGTCACACGTTCTCACCCAGTGTGGTTGGGACTTGCTCTGTGGAGTCAGGATAGCAGACTCTGGAAGATTTAAGAGCGTGGGTCTGGTGGAGAGGGTGAGCTCAGACACGGTGTGGAGACCTGGTCACTGGAATGCTTTTACCTCTGTGGGGGAGCGGAAGAAACTAGCCAAGGAGGAGACAACTGTAGTTCAGCCGACAGATAGCTTGAAAAGTTGCTTCTGTGTGGCAAGCTTCTGGGTGGCAAAGTTCTTGCTTTGTGGTGCCCCAGAGATGCAAAGTCTCATTGGGGTGGTGAGTGACACAGGCTGTTCCTGGGTCCTGCATCATCCTAGAGTCGTGGTCCTCAACCTTCCCAACGCTGCGACCTATTAATGCAGTCCCTTGTGTTATAATGACCCCCAAACATAAAATTGTTTTTGTTGCTATCTCATAACTGTAATTTTGCTACTGTTATGAATTATAATACAAATAACTCTGTCCTCTAATGGTCTTAGGATAACCCCTGTGAAAGAGTCATTTGACCTCCAAATGGCTGTGCTGGTAGGAGGTAGAGGGAAAGGCGGACTCTGTCTTAAGAATTCTGCTCCCAGAGCTGGAGAGATAACTCAGTGGTTAAGAGTACTGACTGCTCTTTTGAAGGTCCTGAGTTCAAATCTCAGCACCCACGTGGTGGCTCACAATCATCCTTAACAAGATCTGACTGCCTCTTCTGGAGTGTCTGAAGACAGCCACGGTGTACTTACATATAATAAATAAATAAATCTTAAAAAAAAAAAAAAAGAATTCTGCTCCCTACAGATGAGAAACTGAAAACAGAGCTGAGGGTCCCTGCCACATCCACACAGTGGAAACCATTGTCCTGTATTTGATTTGATTTCAGCTCCAAACACTTCTCATAGGGAGTCAATCCTACCCAAATGTTTCCTGCCTTAGCAACTGTTATAAAGGGAATCTGAAACTCTAGTCAAGACCACATTTTTTTTTTCTTTAAAGATTGTTTAAATAAAGGGAAAAAATAAATGCAGTGTTAGAAATCCTGCTACGGTGTGTCATCCTTACCCTACGTCCATTCCATTCCTTAGGTTGTATAATATTTCTTTCCCTCATCCAGTGTGTATAGTGCTTAATGCAGTCTTGTCAAATGATTAATTTAACGTTGCAAACACATGTTGGCAATTAGAAAACATTGTAAGTTGTTGCCATCGCTATTAGAAGACTGGCTTATAAAGTCTTAGTGACTGGAGAGTCTATTGGATGCAGTTAATTGGCAATAAATTAATCATTGCTTTCTCAACAGCTTATCTGAATGACCTGCACTTTCTATTGAATATTGCATTATCTTATTGATTGGTATGTTATTACTTTAAAGATTAGGAGTTCCGTTCCGTGTGCTATTTTTCCTGATGGTGTAGAAGTTTTGTTTTGTTTTTTAAGTGAGGATAAGCTGGGGAAAAATTTCTCATTTTCTCTCTTTTGACTGACTTGGCTCACAAGGTTCTTTTCATTTCATAAAAGTGAGTGGAATTACACACATTTACCTAACTTTTAAAAAAATGTGTATTCCTTAAGATTATTTATTTAATGTGTGTATGTGTGTGTTGAATGTATGCGAGTGTGCGGTTTATATACGAGAGGCAGTCATGGAGGGGGAGGGATAGAGAAGGGATTGGAGTTGGTGGAACTGGAGTCATAAGGTAGGTGTGGGTGCCGGCGTGGGTGCCGGCGTGGGTGCCGGCGTGGGTGCCGGGAACCAAGCCTGCCCTGGGCAGAAGCAGCAGCAGCAGCAGGTGTTCTTTCCTGCTGACTCATCTCTCCAGCTCTGACTTTATCACGTTTTACTTTCTCTTTCTTTCTTTCTTTCTTTCTTTCTTTCTTTCTTTCTTTCTTTCTTTCTTTCTTTCTTTCTTTCTTTCTTTCTTTCTTTCTTTCTTTCTTTCTTTCTTTCCTTCCTTCCTTCCTTCCTTCCTTCCTTCCTTCCTTCCTTCCTTCCTTCCTTCCTTCCTTCCTTCCTTCCTTCCTTCCTTCCTTCCTTCCTTCCTTCCTTCCTTCCTTCCTTCCTTCCTTCCTTCCTTCCTTCCTTTCTTTCTTTCTTTCTTTTGGTTTGGTTTTTCGAGACAGGGTTTCTCTGTATAGCCCTGGCTGTCCTGGAACTTGCTCTGTAGACCAGGCTGGGATTAAAGGTGTGTGCCACCACACCTTTAATCCCAGCCTGGTCTAGACATCCAGTGACTGTGACTGAGGTCGCCCTTATACATACAGTGTCTTCCTCAATAAGCTGCCATGGTTGGGAAGCTTGCTTGAGCTTGGCACTTTCTGAAGGCTATCTAGGAGACACTGCACAGACCGTGTCCCAAGGTTCACCAGAATGTCTCTCAGCGTGCTGCCTCCAAACACCGACCTTCCAGGAAGCCTCAGGCTTCGCTATGAGCGCCGATTTCACAAGGTTTAAAGCTCTTGTCCGCTTAGGATTTTTAGGTGACCACCATTTTTTTTTTTAAAAGAATGCTCTGCAATTTTACCAAAATGAATCAGCATAGCAAGGGACATGCCTGGTCAGCTGAGGGGACTGGAGCTGTTAAAACTCACTGATTTCAAGGAGCTGAGAAGATGTCTTTGTGGTTAGTACTAGCTATGCAAGCATGAGGGCAGGGGTTCAGAGCCCCAGAATCTAGATAGATGCTGAGTAGGTTTGGTGCCTACCTGTCACCCAGCCCTGGGAAGGTGGAGACATGGAAACCCTGAGTGAGGCTGGCCAGCCAGGCAGGACGCCACTGTGAGCTGTGAGTTCAGCTGAGAGGTCCTGCCCCACTGGTAAGGTGCAGAGTGATAGGGGAAGGCTCCCACGGGAAACACCACGTGCACACATCTGCACATACACCTGCTTTCATACACATGCGCCCACGCATACGAACATGTGTGTACACACAGGCACACCTCCTACCCATAAAAGAACATTTAGAGACAAATGAAATTTTAATTTCCTGGGTAATCTGGGAGATAGAACTTATAGGAAACTGACTTATACTAATTTTCTTTTTTCTTTTAAAGATTTATTTATTTATATATTATATGTAAATACATTGCAGCTGTCTTCAGACACTCCAGAAGAGGGTGTCAGATCTCATTACAGATGGTTGTTAGCCACCATGTGGTTGCTGGGATTTGAACTCAGGACTTTGGGAAAATCTGTCAGTGCTCTTAACCACTGAGCCATCTCTCCAGCCCCTATACTAATTTTCATTCATTTCATTTTTTTCTTCATGTATTTTTTTTTTCAGTGGATCAAGAAATGGGAGTAAGATGGTAGAGTCTTGGGGAGTTCAGACTGCGTTTAAGCTTGTGTTCAAATATGAAACTCTTAAGAAACGGAGAGGGACTGGAGAGATGGCGCAGAGGTTAAGAGCATTGGCTACTCTTCCAAAGGACCACAGTTCAAATCCTAACACCCATATGACAGTTCACAATTGTCTGCAATTCTAGGTCCAGGGGATCTGACACCTCATGCAAACATACATGGAGGCAGAACACCAATGTAAAAAAAATACACACACACACACAAACACACACAAACATACACACACACACATACACACAAACACACACAAACATACACACACACACACACACACACACACATACACACCATTTGAGAATTTGCCTGAGTACTCAGTTACTATGCAAAGAAATAAATTTTCTTTGTGGTAAAATAAATTCCTTGTGTTTGTGTTTTAAATTGAATGTCATGTTAGGGTGATTCAGTTTAAAATTTCTAATTTTAAGCATCCTCAGGACATGTGTAATCCCAGTACTTGGGAAGGAGGAGAAAGGGTCAGGAGTTGAAGGCCAGCATGAGCTGTGTGAAAGTCTCAGAACAACAAAAGATACTGATTTCCTCAGTGTGACCTACTAACTCTTTGTTTTGAGATCATCTGATAATCTGATAGTTATGATAATCTGATATAAGTAATAACATCTGTTCCTTGATTTTTGGAAGCTGTTTACCACTGGACTTAGTGGCACCCACCTTTAATCCAGCACTCAGGAGGTAGAGGTGGGTGGATCTCCAAGTTCAAGTCCATTCATGTCTACAGATAGAGTTCCCGGACAGTCAGGGCTACACAGAGAAACTGCCTCCAAAAAAGGAGGGAGGGAGGGAAGGAAGGAAGGAAGGAAGGAAGGAAGGAAGGAAGGAAGGAAGGAAGGAGGGAGGGAGGGAGGGAGGGAGGGAGGGAGGGAGGGAGGGAGGGAGGGAGGGAAGGAAGGAAGGGAGGGAGGGAGGGAGGGAGGAAGAAAGAGAAGCAGTAGCAACTATTTTTGATTCCTGAATATCCTAGTTGATATTTTGTTACAGTGAATGTTAGAGTAGATTTTATTATGATAAAATAGGGCATTTGGAATTTACATTGAAAGATAGTGTAAGGTTGAAATTGCTCCATAGTAGTTCATATCAGCATCACTAAGACGATAGTTACAGCGGAAAATAGAAATGTCTCTGTACAGTAGGCCCGGGATGAGCCTCTTAGGCGACCGTCTGGTGAGTGTGCTGTCACCACATAAGAGCAACACGGATACCATGTGACAGTGCTCATGCGATTTCAGATATTGCCGAAGTCTGCAATCATATATAAGAATGTGATTCTTGGAGCCGGGCGGTGGTGGCGCACACCTGTAATCCCAGCACTCTGCGAGGCAGAGGCAGGCGGATTTCTGAGTTCGAGGCCAGCCTGGTCTACAGAGTGAGTTCCAGGACAGCCAGGGCTATACAGAGAAACCCTGTCTCGAACCCCCCTTCCCCCCCCCCCAAAAAAAAGAAAGAAAAAGAATGTGATTCTTATATTTGTGAATGTAAAATGTGATTTTAGGATGAAGTGTCAGATTCATATCATGCATTTATCCTACTTGATTTATATTCTATTTGTGGGGCAAACAGTAAATGATTTTTTTCTTCCTCTGACTGTATAGATTTTGGGGCTTGGATAATAATCTCTAAACAGGTATTAAGATATTCATGGTAATTAGTTGCCTTGGGTAAAATATTGATGGCTCTGTGGTTACAAAAATACCATTTTTATCCTTGACTTTGAATTGTTCAGCCTGCGTCACTTCACACAATTTTATTTCTGCAGAAAGAAGCCCACTTTATAAAACCTTTCCAGGAGGTTGGTGCTGGAGGATCCTAAGGAAAAAAAGAAAAGTCCCAGTTAAAAAAAGAAATAGGCCAGGGAGTTGTCTTAATGGGAGGCATGAGCCTTGTTTGCAGATCTCAGACATTGTCCCACAGCTTAGTGTAGCCTTCAGCTAACAATTAAAACTCTTTGTCTTATCAGTCATCGCCCAACCCTAACAGATGGGTGAAGAGTTAATCTGATTTATATTTTCCTTCTCCTCACATTACAATAGCCTATGATTAACATTCAGTGGACTTGCATGATTGATGGGCCTTAATGGTATTCTATACATCCCTTTAAAGCCATGCCAGGGTAAAACCTGGGACCCAGGCACTCCAGAAGACCTATAGAAATCCAAGACGATTTGGTACTCCTCCACTCAGAAAGGAATCTGCTAATATTGTGTGTTTTTCCCTGCCAGGACCCCCCCTGCCAGGACCCTCCTTGCCTGGTGTCTTTTTTTTTTTTTTTTTTTTTTTTGAGCTCTCTCGGGAGGAGATTAGTCTGAAACAACAAAGTAGCCAGATGTCTGGTTCTAAGAGAGTCCCAGAGGCCAGGCTACAGTAGGCAGTAGAAACCACGAGGGGCTGAAGATCAAAGATACCAGCGCATTACTTATGGGCACATAGTATGTGTTGTTCCCATTATTAACAGTCGGAGAAAATTTGTTTTCCTAATTAACCCTTTTGTTGGAATAACCTTAAATTTTAGTGAGTTTATTTCAGTTTGGATCAATTTTCTTTTGTGTAGCTAGATGGGAGAAGTTTACCACCAAAGAAAACCCTGAAATGAAAAGAGCTCATTTGATTTAAATCTCTTCACTGTTGTTCTTAGCCCCAGCAGACAAGTCATCAGAAGGGCATCATTGTCACCTGCTGTGACCATGGGGGCATTGCAGTTGTGAGCCACAGTGTAAACACTGGCGAGGGGCTGTCTGGCGCTTGTGTGACAGGGGTTGGATTTCAGGCCCTCATCTATGCATGTAAAGCACTGTTGTTTTGAATCTTGAACTGTTTCGGAGTTGGGTGTGGGAGCACTGCTTTCTGGTTTTCAAATGAATTCAGAATACATCTCACTCTGCCCGTCACCAATTGTAGGCGCCCTTCACTTTGGTATTACTAATGCTCACTAAAAAAATCTTAACATCCTTTACCTGTTTGCTTCATACATGAGACTTACACTCTTTAGTTACATACAAATTTAGGAGGTATGAATACATTTGCTATTTTAGGTCATTCCTAATTATACAACCTTTAAAAACGTGTAGCTGAGTTTATTCCAAGGAATATATAAAAATCCAGTTCAGACATCTTGGAGCCTTGGGCTCTTGACGAGAGTATATCTGGTGATCTACCTACCTTCCTACTTGCTTTCTCTCCAACATTCTGACGTAGCAGCAGCAGCTAATAAAAGCTCCTCAGCTGCCATTGTAAACTACTGTGATCTGACTCCGTTAGCCAGCCTTCGTTAGAGCTTTAAAATGTTACAACTCATTTTTTAAGAGCTGGCAGTGTAAGCTTGGCACACAGGCTGTAAAAATGTCTTTAATATAATTGGAGATATGTGTTAGCCATGAAGTACAGAGTTTGTATTCTTTTTGTAGTGGTCAAGGATACCCTCTCTCAACTCCTTGAGGAAAACAGAGCCCATAGTAGCAGTTTATAGGTACTGATAGATTTATCTCTCTGGAGTTAAGTAGCCCTTGCATCAGGAAGCGCCAAGAAGGTACTGGATTTTGGTTTTGTTCTGTTTCTTTCCTCTTCAGAATGGGATTTGGTGTTATTATCAAGGTGCGGTGTTCTCAATCTGACACACTGTTCTCTGTCTTGCAGTTAGCACCTTTGCTAGCACACACCCAATAGTACACACCAATGCTAGCACACTCCCAACAGTACACACCCATGCTAGTACACACCTAATAGTATATACCAGTGCTAGTACACACACAATAGTACACACCAATGCTAACACACACCCAATAGTACACACCAATGCTAGCACACTCCCAACAGTACACACCAATGCTAGCACACACCCAGTAGTATACATCAATGCTAGTACACATCTAATAGTACACACCAGTGCTAGTACACACCCAATGTGCTTGTCTGTCTTCTTGGTGTAAGTGCAGGTCGAGTCTCTTCCATCCATTGTGTCATAAATGTTTCTGTGCCTCAGTGAATGGATTAATTTAAGAAGGGGCTACGTAAAGAAACAAAACTTTCCTCAGTACAGTATTGTCAATCCCTTGGACTTGATTACAGCAAAATTTGCTCTGAGAGTGAGTTATTGTTTTGGAACTGAGGTAAAGCAATGTACGAAACACCTACTCTGCACTGTGGACAGGCATCTCTGTTTCTCATGTCAGAGATCTCCCTATGTCATCTTCTTATGCCTATTTGTATGTGGAATCAGCCCCACCCTTTTCTTCCCAATCTCCTGCCCACTCCATTTAAATGGGCATTGGCTTTGTAATAGATATTATTGGATTTAGAAAGGTAAAGAGTTTTCTGTGTTGCGGAAGTTGTGCGTGTGCGTGCTCGTGTGTGTGTGTGTGTGTGTGTGTGTGTGTGTGTGTGTGTGTGTTACTCAGCTTGCTGTTTTGGCTAGGCTGACTGGCATCTAACTCTTGTGATGTGCCTGTCTCTGCCTCTCATTTCCTATGCTCACAGGCATGCACAGCTTTTTATATGGGTGCTGGAGATTTGAACTTAGGTCCCCAGGCTTGCAGAACAAATGCCTTTTCTCTGAGCTAGTCCTCATGTTTCTTCTATTTGCTTGTTTTACTTTGTTCTTTATATATTGTCCACTCCTCTACCCATTCACCCCACCCCACCCCCCTTGCTGTGTGCTTTTTCATATCATCTGTATGGAAGGGTTTTTGTTTTTGTTTTTGTTTTTATTAGAAATAGGAACTAAATTGCAAGAGCAGACAGTTAAGGCCTGCTTTTGAATCTCTCTCTCTCTTTTAACTGCATGCATAATGACTTAGTACTTGGATGGGTATTGAAGTCAAACCATAAACTTTGATGATAGAATTGCATACTAAGTGAGAATATTTGCAGTATAAATCAAGTTGGCTTTGTTAGAATGCATTTTAATTTGTCTCTCTTTGGAAACCTCTGAGCACACAACCTTACAATTTTTATTTTTAGTCTATAATAGCCGCAAGTTTTCGGTTTTTAGCACTTTATTCAATTTTTATTTATTTGATAAATTTCCCTAACTTAAATGCGTTATAGTTAATCTTTACCCTAAGTTTAAATTATTGACCTTGGGACATTTACTGCTGTTTGGAATGGTGTCTGATGCTCAGTCACCTCAAGAGGCTGAGGAAGGGGAGTGAGGGAAGTCGTGGTTGATGGGAGACTCCTGTCTCCAGTGCCAAATGTAGGTAGTGTTGTGTTTTATAAAAAAGTGGCAGTACTCAACAAGATAAAGGTCAGCAATTGAGAAATATTGGAAGAGTAACTTGGTATCTGAGAAATATCTTAAATGGACTATTTTTCCTTTTTATTTAGTTTTTTGATTTTGGTTTTATCGAGACAGGGTTTCTCTGTATAGCTCTGGCTGTCCTGGAACTCACTGTGTAAACCAGGCTGGCCTTGAACTCAGAAATCCGCCTGCCTCTGCCTCCCAGAGTGCTGGGATTACAGGCGTGCGCCACCACTGCCCGGCTTATTTTTCCTTTTTAAAAATATGATTTGAGGGGGCTGGAGAGATGGCTCAGCGGTTAAGAGCACTGACTGCTCTTCTGAAGGTCCTGAGTTCAAATCCCAGCAACCACATGGTGGCTCACGACCATCCATAACAAGATCTGAAGTCCCTTCTGGGGTGTCTGAACACAGCTACAGTGTACTCACATATAATAAATAAAAAAAGCTTTTAAAAATGTTTTAAAAACAGTATGATTTGCATGATTAAATATGATCTAGAACTGGAACCCATGGATAATCAGCTATGTAAGGATGATGTTTGGGAAACTGCCTGGAAGACATGAGACTCAGTTACTGTAGCCTGGGGTTTGGCCTGGGGAAAAATGTACTGTGCCTCAACAGCTGAAGGGCTAGTCAGAAAGAAACAAAGCAAAATGGCATCTATTCCAACATGTAATTTTGATATTTCATACTTAATTTTTATCCTTGGCAGAAATGTCAAAATATACTAGCTGCTTCCTGTCTCTGAAGCTAAGTCTACCCCAAATCGAACTGGGTGGGTGGAGTCCTCGAGGGTCAGCTCCACATTCCAGGAGGAAGAGGCCCCTTGGAAGCAATTCTCTGTGCTCTCTGGTAGCATCCCATGGAGCCGTGGCTCATGTCAGGTCAGGGGACTACAGCTGACACGTTGCTGGGGTGGGGGTGGGTGGCGGTGGGGGTGTGTGATAGAGACGTTTCCAGTGCTGTATAGTTACTTGAGTATAAATAAGACATCTTTCACAGGATTTCCTGTTACTATTTACACCCACTTAAAATTTAATGTTTATGTTCAGTACTTATGTTCTAAAGATTTTTAAGTTCATTAAAAGTTGAACTGCCAAATCTAGAAAGAACCATAACTCCTGCCCCCATTACCTTCTCCACTTCAGGTTTAGAACCAGATTCTTCTAGCTGTTGCAGAAATTGCTATTTACATTAAAATCTACTTCCTGCAAATAGAATCACTACATTTTTTGTTTTATACAAGTGCATTTCTTTTGTCTACCCTAGAGAGGAACCATGCCCCTCTAAGAAATAAAGTCTGTGCCCCTATTTATCCAGGCCTCACCACATAGAGCTGTTGTTTATTGTCTTTTAATCAAAAATCAGGTTTCTGCACCTAATGACTTGGAAGATCTATTACATTTTGTCAAGATGTAAGAATTTATGAAGAATAAAGAACACAGAATCCCCGGCAGATCAGGAAGGGGTGTGTATAATGTTGCTGTTTAGCACACGTACAAACATTAATATTTATAATGGAGTTTGGTATTTTATATTTATCCTTCCACCTCCCTATAACATATTATATTGTTTTGAGACTTTAATAGCTCAAGATTTACACACACAAGAAAACATTTTTTTAGGAGTTTTTTCTTCTTCTCCTTGATTTGAATTTTCCCCAGATATTTGTTAAAGATCAACTAGATCTCTTCCCGTTGTCGTGTTCTTGCCTCCTGTCAGCCGGCTCTGCTGTGTACAGACTTGCAGAACTGACAGGCTGTGGCGTGCCTCCCAGCCCCCATCTGCTAAGGGAATGTCGGAACTCTGGTCTCTGCTTCTGGAGACCCGGGCCATGTAGCTCTCCTCTCTTAAGCGTTGCCTAATCGTCACACTGCACACGCAGACACCAGCGTGGTTGACTTGAATGATAGTGTTGGCTCCTTAACATTTAAAATTCATAGAAATGGTACAGAAATACATTTTTTTTGGGGTTTGAGGATTCGTTTTTTATTAAAATACCCATAAACTCCTGGAAATTCAGGTTTATTTAGAAACACATGATCAGTGGAGAATGTTCCCAGGGCCAGATTGGCAGTGCTGTACTACGACGTTCTGTAGAATTCTTCTGAAAGTGCCTTCCTAGGCCACAGGAAATGGCACGCATGCACCTTTATTTTGCAACCTTCTAAATTAATGATTTCAAGGAATTAGATTAGTGCGTGTCGTCATTGAAGTGATTCCTGCTCAGAAGACCAGCTTCGTGTGGTAATGGGCACCCCTCTTGGGGCACACTCCCCTGGGCTTTTTAACTTTCACCACTCTAAAGCTTGGAAAGAAAATCACACATAGAACAAAGCCAAGACCCCAGGAGCTCCGGATAGATACCAACCTGCACGTGAGAGGCGCGCCAGGGGGTGGCTGACTCTGTTGTATAAGGATCTTCAATAACAATTTAAGAATGAAAAAAATCCTTTACTCTTATCTTTCTCAAATTTTCTTCAGCAAACTGTATGCTGGGGTCGGTGCGCTCAGCAGCTCTTGGGAGGATGGATGGGGTGAACATTTCTACTGAAAGAGTACAGGAGATAGGACTGCCCTTTTTCCTTTCCTTTCCTTTCCTTTCCTTTCCTTTTTTCTTCCTTCCTTCCTTCCTTCCTTCCCTTTTTTTGTTTTTTGCGGAGTTGGGGTGTACAGGGGTGGGGTGGTGGTAGTGGGGTGGTGGTGGTGGTCTGTCTCCCTGAGGGAATAGTGATGTAGTGATGGCTCTCCACATATTTCAAGTTCTTTAATTTGATGGAAGGATCTTTAGGTAACTGGTGACCAATCAGTTAGCTTCTCACCATCGCGGCCTTTGTGTTTTCAGTCACCCTAGGAGTCCTTTTCTGCCCACTGTATCAGAATGGACTTTCGACAACTAGACTTCTAAAAAGTTAAAAAGCAAAAAGTCAGCCTCCTGGATAGGATGCCGAAGTGCAGATTCAAGTCACAAATAAGGAAATGCACAGAGCACATTAAACCGACGTAGAGAAATGGATTTCTGTCTTCTGTAGTAAGGTAATTGGGCACCACTGCTTGGCAGGGGCTGCCGCCACTGAGCCTGCTCTGGCTGCCACAGGTTGATGGGCAGGTGATAAGGCAGCTTCCGCCGGGTCTGCACAGGAGGCCTACCTAATATGCTGTCTGCCCTAAGGGCCTATGGGAACACAGTTGGATTATTATGTTAATGCATGAGCCCGCTGCCCTCTTCCTATCCCAGCTGGGTTCCCTGTTGTTCGGAACTGCTTTGCCCTGACAGTGGAGTAATATGCTTCATGATTGAAAGGGCAAAGGGGCTTGAAAGGAAAAAAAGGAAAGAGAGAATAGGCTTGCACAGATATGCAAATGAGGGCCAGAAACCTGCCGCAAGATTTTACTCCAGTAGAGAGGAAGTTTATTTGGAAGTTCTCATAATGCCCCGCAAAACCCTTCTCTTCTGTCTTCTTTTCTGTCGGCCTCGATGTTTGGTGTTTGCTGCTGGGGAGGGCCCCTCACATACTGGGGCTGGGATTTGAAAGGAAGGTGGTGTAGTTGACTGGGAGGCAGGTGCGGCCTCAGCTGCTGCATCTTTACCCCTTAGTGCTTACTCTGCAGTTACTCTGTCATGGCTTAAGGATACTTAAGGATTTTATATTTTATGTTCAATGGTTAATTTTTTTTTTTGTCCTCACTTTTGATCTGGGTTTGACATACAGCTTATAGGACTGTCTTGTGGAGTGGGTGAGGTAAGGAAAGCCAAGTCTCTTGGCTTTATGTATTTTTATAGGAGTGGAGTTTTCTTTTTTAAGTATAATATTTTTATTGATTCTTTAAGAATTTCAAAATTGTATTTTGTCCTATTTATTCCCTGCCCCTCCCAGATCCACCCCACCTCCCAACTTCCAGACTTCTGTTGTCTGTCTTTTTAAAATAACCCAGTAAATTCAAGGTGTGCTGCTCATACATTCACAGGTAGATGTGGATTAATCCACTGGGACATGGTTGACTACTGATGGCCACACACTTACTGAGACTCTCTCTCTCAGAAGCATCAGCTGTCAATTGCTCCTCAGTTAGGGATGGACATCTTGAGCTCCTTCTCAGTCCTCTGTGAGTGGAATTTCAGACGCATTGGAATCATTCAGAGTTTGTGGTGTGCATTCATTCTAATGTGGCCTGTGGGAGTTTCTGTTCTGCAGTTACTGGTCTCTACAGTGGAAAGTGTGGAAACTGTTCTTTAACATCTAAAGCGTGGATATGAGAAAGTTTGAGGATTGCATATGACCGGGCATTGTTTTGTACGTCTTGTGTCTTTTCTTACTAACACTCCTGTTGCATGGGATGAACCACACAAGGCACGTGTGCAGGGAGCCTGTGCACACCGGAACTGAGAAGCAGGGGCGGCTACTGTTCTTGCCATCCTGGTTCCCAAATCAGCACCCCTGCTTCCAGTAAGGGAGTCCTGTAGATGTACAAGGAGGATTGTCGACCCTCAAGGTCAGCAAGGCACAAAATCAGGGCCTGTCAAGGGCTTCATAAGCCAATCACAATTATCTATGTCTAGTTCAAAAAAGAGAATCCACAAGATTGCTTTCATTAAAATGTAACTTCACAGCTGGGCAGTGGTGGCGCATGCCTGTAACTCCAGCACTCTGGGAGGCAGAGGCAGGCAGATTTCTGAGTTCGAGGCCAGCCTGGTCTACAGAGTGAGTTCCAGGACAGCCAGGGCTATACAGAGAAACTCTGTCTCGTAAAAAACAAATCCAAAAAAAAAAAAAAACACCCCCCCCCAAAAAATGTAACTTCACACCATTTTAATTCAGTATTGGAAATTTTGTAACTCGTGAGGTTAGCAATCTGAGGCGACTAGAGACTGGAAGCTTGTTCTAAGGGTCTGAGGACGGGTCTAACATGGCGGAGGAGGATGGCTTGTGGGGAGGAAAACGCTGTGCATGCATGCTGGGGTGAGGACCCCTAGCACCTGCATGCAAACCTTGAACATGGATGTGCCCACCTTAAACCCCAGTGCATCGTGTGGGCGTAGGGGTGGTGACAGAGACTGGAGGACCAAGGGAACTTGTCGATCACCCTGTCTAGCTGAAAAATGGCAAGCTCCAGGTTCAGTAAGATACTCTGTCACAAGGGGATAAAGTGGAGGGTGACAGAGCAGAGGACCTGCATCTTCTGGTCTCTGTGAGTACACAGCTGTACACAGCACACATCACACACACACATACACACACACACACACACACACACACACCATACATACACATCATACATCACACACATCGCACATATACATATCTATTACACACATCATATATACACACATACACATCATACGTACACATCATACATCACACACATCGCACATATACATATCTATCACACACATATCATATACACACACATACACATCATACGTCATACAGACGCATACACATCACACATAAACACATACCCATTACACATCTCACACAAACACAATTACACTGTTTTGACTTGAATACCTGGGGTGGAACTCATTCTAAATGGTCCTTTACATCTGTTTCACAGTCCTTTTATGACATATCTGAATTACCTATTTAGTTATATGGCATGGGCATGTGTGTCTATGCCTGGAATATCTACCCATGTATACTTTGTATAAAGTGTGGTTCTATATGTCAGGATCAGTGATCTCCTTGGAATACCTACAGAGGAGCTCTGGTTCAGGAAATCCTTTAGCAGTGACATTGTAAGGACAGAGCCCCCAACATTTGGAGATTATACAAAAAACATACATTGTGAATTCTAGTTGTGTGTGTGTGTGTGTGTGTATGCACGTGTACCCACGTATAGGTATCCTTGGAGGCCAGGAAAGAATGTTGGATCCCCTGAAGCCAGAGTTACATATAGGTGGTTGTGAGCTGCCCATTGTGGGTGCTGGAAACCAAACACAGGTCATCAGCTAGAGCACAGTACGCTTAGCCCTTGAGCCATATTTCTAGTCCCACAGAGTGCTGCCTTAAAACCCCTCACTGTTGGCTGAGTGTGGAGCTCACTGATGTAGTGTTATTGTTAAGGACACTGACTGTTCTTTGAAGGTCCTGAGTTCAAATCCCAGCAACCACATGGTGGCTCACAACCATCCACAAAGAGACCTAACGTCCTCTTCTGGTGCATCTGAAGATAGCTATAGTGTACTTAGATATAATAATAAGTAAATAAGAATAATTTTTTTAAAAAGAGTGAACTTAACGTGTCTACTCTGGTAGGAAAGCACAACCAGGGCAGCTGTGTGAAAACTGTCGGTTAGCAGGAAGCCAGCGGTGGAAGGAAGGAGTTTTTCTTAAACCTAGTTCTGGAAGTGACAACACACAATCTCCAGAATAAAGAGGAAGGTTACCATGGGGAACCTGGACGGAGATGACAACACTCAACCTTTATGATAAAGCCCAACTCTACCTAAGGAACCCACCTCAGGATACCTGCCTTTCAGTAGGATCTTGGGTTTGGCAGAAGGAGCCCCAAATATATAACTTCTTGATAATTCCTTTCAATGTTTACTCATCTGAGGAGAATGCACCTTCTGCAGTGACCACAACTCTGCTTGAGGTGTCTATGGTCTGCAGTTTTCCTTCTAAATAAGGTGTTAACTGTGCAGAATTTGTAGGCTGTGTTTTTGTCTTTACGTGAGTTTTGAAGACAAGTCTTCATTTTACCCTGGAGCCAATAAATTTGGTGTTCCAACACACGTTACCTAGGAATGCCTCTCATGTGTTTGTGGTTCACCAGTTTGTGGAACTGTTCTGAAGGTTGTGGGGCCCGGCTAGCGGAAGCAGGGGACTCGCTGTGGTCCTTTCGGGCTCCTGCAGCACTGGTTCTCACTGTCAGTCGAGGGACTCTTGTGGCCACGATGGGGTGGAACCTCTGAAGCTGTGAGCCAGGTAAGTCCTTCATCTCCTGTGTCGTCCTGTCAGGTGTGGTGAGCAGCGAGACAGACGCCATTGGCAAACTTCACTGAACCTCATGGTGCTGTCTGTAAAATGGAATCATGCTTTAGGGTTATTGTGAGGGTTTAATATAGTAAAGTAACATGTGTCAGGAAACAGGTGTTCTGTGAAGATCAGCGTTTCCATTTTTCTGGGATGCTATTTTGAAGAAATGGCAAAATTAAATAAGTTAATTAAATCACTCAGGACATTTTGTTGTTATTTTCCATGATGATGAGGAGGAGAAGGAGGAGGAGGAAGAGGAAGAAGAGGAGGAGGAGGAAGAGGCAGGGGAGGAGACGTGTTTGTGTTTTTCTGTATAGCCCTGGCTGTCCCAGAACTTGGCCCTGTAAACCAGGCTGGCTTTGAACTTACAGCGATCTACCTACTTCTGCCTCCTGAGGGCTTGGAATTTAATCCATACCCCATCACCACTTGGATTCTATCTTTTAATTTTCAGTTTGGAGACAGCACCTCAGTCCGTAACCTTGGTCTAGATTTTGCTTGGTAGCTCAGGATAACCTCGAACTTGTAGTAGTAGTCCTGGCTCAGTCTCCAGAGTCTTGGGATGATAGACATAGCCACTATACTTGGCTAGAAAAGCATTCTTGGTTCTTAGAGAATTCTGTCGCTTTTAAGACTGATCTGCTGAAGTAGGGAGAAAGATATCAAATTCTGTTTGGTTAACAAACCCCTCGGCGGTGAGTTTTTAAACTGCTGAAGCCAGGTTAAATGGAAACCTGGCGGGGCTGATTCTGGGGGATTGGGGCGAGGCCGTTTGTGTTTGTTTTGTGTCTTGTTTTGTTTCTGTTTTGTTTCGTCTTCTCTCTGTGCTTTATTCTCTCCAGTCTCAGCCCTAGTCCCTTGACTTCCATAATGAAGTCTTCAGTACTATACATTTTTATTAAACATCTTTTTCTGGGCTCCCAATTTGCATTTCAGATACTGTAACAAAATGTATGTGTTTCAAATCTTCACTGTATAATTGCGATTAGAGCGTGTAATCCCAAAAAAGATGTTAATTGCAATTTAAATTCACACTGAATTTAATTAAGTGAGTTGGGGATTAGAAAGGAGATGTAAGGGAGTAGTTAAGGGAATTCATTTTTAAAAGACATCCACATTTTTTTTCTCTAAAAGTTGTAAACCTTTTTCAACTGTAAGATTAGAAAGAGGATGGAGATGCAGGAAGGGAAGTTAAAACAGGTTAAATAACATCTCAGGAAAATCTCTAATTAGCCCTCGATCCGATCTTGACTTCAGCTAACTTGGTAGACATGGAAGGCCAATGTTAACAACCTCATCTATATGCTCCAGAACTCTGTCTCTGCACGTTGACTCACAGTGTCTGATAGAGGCTTCACTTAGCTGCCTACGAACTCTGGAGAGTGAACGGGTGGGCCTTGCACACGGGGGTTTTCAGTTCTTGCAACTTCCTGGCTGAGGTGGGCATTTGGTTTGAAGGAAGATTCTATGGAGACATCACTGTGACCTTGGAAGAACCAGAGGCCACAGAGTGATGGAGGGAAGACGGCCTGGGGCTTACGGTATGGCTGCCAGCATCCATACCAGGCAGCTCGTGACGGTGACTCCAGGGGCAGGGCATGTAGTGCTCTCTTGTTGCCTGTAGGCACATTCATTCACATGCACATATACACACATAGGCACACACATACATGTAATTAAAAATAACTTAAAAAATGTTACACAGCACTATCTTTCAGTGGCTGAGAGAATGAGGAATTCAAGTGAATTATTTGATATTGGATCAAAAATGTTTATTTCAAAAGGCTACCAGAATTTGATTATGCCCATAAACCTTCTTTTGTTTATAAATTTTCTCAGTGGTAACTTTTAAATCATAGTTAAGTTTTTAAGATAGCCCAAACACAATTTCCAAAGAAAAAATAGTATTTTTACTTTCCAGTTATTAGTTTCTTGTGTGTTAATACATAGAAAATTAGAAAGCTCATAAGCCTATTTTCAGTGACTATCCTCATGAATCTGATACACAGATTACTGGGGCAGAGAATATAGGGAGAGAAAGGAAGAGATGGAAAAAAAAGAGAAAGGGGTGAGAATGTGTTAACCGGCCATAGACTACCTAATACTTCGACGGGCTTTATAAACACAAATTTTAATGAATTAGTTAATTGATTGGGATTTGAGTCAGGGCTTTACCATATACTCTGGGCTGACCTTGATCATCCTGCTGCAGGCTCCCAAGTCCTGGGATTACAAATGTAGACCACAGATGATTTAGCAGCAGCTCTAGCAGACTCAGCAGTGGTTTCCTTCTCAAGTCTTTCTCTGTATGTTGCTGTGTGATGGACAGGTGCAGATGGGAAGCCATGCCTTCATTTTGTAAGAAACTGAGCATCCTAAAAACAAATTAAGAACTGGAGCCTCACATCTGGAGCAGACTTCCCCATCTTTTAGAACGAATAGGTTAAAGAGATGCCTTTTCAAAGTGTAAAAGACTTCATTTTAAAGGAAACCAGCACCGTTCTCTGTCTGGGGCTTTTCTTCAAGGTCTGCTGTCAGGCGAGTTCATTTGTGAGTTATCCCCACTAGAAACAGTCAATTTGATAATGACAGAAAAGAGTTCTTTTCTAATAACATCTAATCATTGCTATTTCTATTAATGATTGTTTTTGGACTTAGTTTATATTTTCATATGATGGCACACTCAGGTGCAATTCTGGCTTGGCATCAAGAGGAAGGTTCTCGGCCGTCATTCACTCTCATACAGCACACTGCAATTAAACAAACTAATTCAGTCCACATTCCACAGCGACAGCAGGGCTGGGCTTCATGCTCCTGCTTGGTTCTCCTTTAACATAAAAGCCTGTGCTCCTGTTAATTATCTAGGAAATATATCCAGATCATTTCTCCACTCACTGGTGGACAACCGAGTTTCTAGGTGTGGTCTGTGTGTCCTCATCTCATTATAAACTTGTGAGTTTGTTATTTATAATAAAATTATGACCTTTTTAGCCAAGTCCTTTGCTGGCAACATATTTTCTTAGATTTTTTTATTTTTTTTATTTTTATAGTTGAGAGAGGACTGAACCCCAGGGCCTTAGCGTTGCTTGATCTAAGTCCCCAGCCCTCTTCTTAGATAAGTTTTTAGAAGTGGTATCGTTGGGTCAAGTGGAATATGTGGCATTTTTAAGACTGATGAAGATGCTCCTGCTGGCCTGTCAGAACTAGAAAGGGGCAGCATTGCCTGTCCCCTTCAGTCACAGGCAGAGGGGTTTTTGTTTGTTTTTTTGTTTTTGTTTTTGTTTTCTTGAGACAGGGTTTCTCTGTGTAGCCCTGGCTGTCCTGGAACTCACTCAGTAGACCACGCTGGGCTCAAACTCAGAACTCTGCCTGCCTCTGCCTCCCAACTGCTGGGATTAAAGGCGAGCGCCACCCCTGTCAGCCGACATAGTTCTTTTTAAACATTTTGTAGAAATATTTATTCAATTAACAGTTTTATTCACCCCAGTCCCATTTCTGTCCCCTTCCACTTTCAAGTGTCATCTAGAAGGTGACATGTAAGGCCTTGCTCTATCTCTGTTGCATCACTCTAACTGACCACCCACAGCAGTAACTGAAGTTGCTGGACGAATTGTTGAAGGAGGTCTCTCACCTTGTTACTAATGGATCCCGGAGGTTCTTGGCACTCTGAGCTTGCATAGCACATCTGGGCTGCCGCCTTACAGTGAAGCTCGCTGTAAGCTATCTGCTTAGGCCTTGTATTTTTTTTTTTTAAGAAGTACTTACAGATATAAAATGTTTGACCAGAAGAAAGCCTCAGGTTGTCAGAGTTAGTTATACCCCGCTGTTCAGCTGGGCCTCTTTATTAAATCATCTCCTGGCAGTCCATTAGTTGTGGTGCTACGGCCATTGCACTAAGCTAATATACCCCGAGTCACTAGCAGAAGGACACCCTTAATCAAAATTTGAAGTCGATTTAGTGCTTTGCCATTTGCTGACTAGTGTTTTACTCTTTAGTGTGTCTGTGTGATTTCCTTGCCATGTATTTTTGATATTCATATATATCCTATCTACATAGTCTATTAAGAGTCAGATGAAGATTAATGGCCTGAGGAAAGCCGAGTGTGTGGAAGCTCTTCCTTGTGATGGCAGTCCAGCCACTGTCAGATAGGATGTGCTCTCAAGTCCCGTCCACTCTGGGCTGCTGTCCAGTTAGGAAATGGAGACTTCTTCTACTTTATCCATCAGGATTGCCCTATTATTCCTAGATATAAATGATGCCTTGAAGCTGGGTTTTAAACTCAGCTGTGGTTTATTTGCCTTGTTTTTTTTTTTTTTTCCAGCGGAATTCCAAATTCAGTTTTGTTTGCCTCTACCTCCTCCAATGATTAACAAAGGGTTGAAGAAGTTAGCAATCACCAAGCCTTCTGGCCAGACCCAGCTGTATTTCCTAGGCAACCAATATTCTAGTTTATGATCAGATTACCGGGATGTAAGAGCATTCTCTACAGTCTTTTAGTATTAGCCTCTTAATTGATTAATTAATTAATTTCCCTCCCTCCCATCTCTCCTCCCAGCTCTTCCTCCCCACTGCCCTCCCCCTGGCCCCATCACTCCACATCCCTTTCTCTTCAGGAATGGGGAGGCCTCCCTCCCATGCACATCGTCAGCCTTGACATACCAAGTTGCAGTAAGCTCAGCTGTGATTTGTATAGGACATAAGAAGAATCACTCTGTCTGTTCTCTCTACAAATCAGAGAAGATCCACATTATCAGTGGTACTTCACTATAAAGGAGAAAGTTCATTCAACTAAGTTAACAGAACCAGTGTTTCATAGGCTCTGAAAAGTGTATCCAACTAGTCTTTATTTGAAAAAAAAAAGTAAATTGAAAATTTAATAGTGACCTTAATTTTTATTAATCATTTGGCAAAATCGAAGTCATAATCCTTTGATAATTGCTGACCTGTCTAATGTTTGGGGAAGTAGAGTCTGTGTCCGTGCCCGCGACAGCCGACAGCGGCGGGTGGTTCAGCTCTGTGCCTTTGTCTCCTGTTGGCTTAGGCAGCACAGCCATAAAGACAGACTCAGGAAGGAGACGGCTCTCCTGCTTTCTCCTGGAAAGTGTTGTGCTAGGGCGCTGCAGTGCTGGCTCACAGCAGTGCTGGCTCACAGCAGTGCTGGCTCACAGCAGTGCTGGCTCACGGGATAAAGTGCTTGTGTGCAAGCGGAAGGACCCTCTCTCTCGGATCAAGGGACATAGTGGTGCTCATGTGCGGTGTGTGCAGCGAGATGGAGGCTGAAGTCAGGAGAGGCCCTGGGGAGCACACAAGAGACTCCACTTCACACAGGGCGGAAGGTGAGCGCTGGCGTCTGAGATTGCTCCCTGGCCTTCACACGAGTGGCATGGCTTGCACAAGCTTACACTCACTCATGGGAGTGTACATACATGCACACACACACACACACACACACACACACTTTTTTTTTTTTTTTTTTTTTTGGTTTTTCGAGACAGGGTTTCTCTGTATAGCCCTGGCTGTCCTGGAACTCACTCTGTAGACTAGGCTGGTCTCGAACTCAGAAATCCGCCTGCCTCTGCCTCCCAGAGTGCTGGGACTAAAGGCATGTGCCACCACTGCCCGGCTACACACACACTTTTTTAATTAAGTTGTTCTAATCACTTTTTAAATTTTTTTTAGTGTTGTAGATGGAACTCAGGGCTTCCTGCATTCTAGGCATACACTGTACCACTGAGTTATATCTCAACCTTCTGTCTACTGTTTTGTTTTGTTTTTTAATAATTTTGTATTGCATTGTGTGTGTGTGTGTGTGTGTATGTGTGAGAGAGAGAGGGGGAACCAGGGGGAGAGAGAGAGAGAGGGAGGGAGGGAGGTAGGATGTGCTGGTAGAGGACAACTTTTAGAATTTGTAGGTCTTGGGGATCAAATTCATATCATCAGGCTTGGTAAAAAGCACAGTTCCTCCCATCTGTCCTGCCTGTCCTGTCTGTCCCGTCTGTCGCTTCCGTCCCATCCATCCCGTCCCCTCCTGTCTTTTCCTTACACCACATTGACTTTTTGGATTGCATTCATTTAAGTAAATCCTCTCTCTACTTGTATGTGCACTTAGCACACTACGTGTGTTTCACTTGTGATGCGGATGCAGGAGAACCTTGTAAAGCCGGTAAACATGAACCCTAAGTGTAGAGGTTTGCACTGAAGAGCCGTTGGGGTGTGAGTGCAGGGAAGAAGGCTGGCTTTCTGGGGATCCTTTTTCACCTGCTCTGATGGCTTTTGATTCTTATGCCAGGGAACAGGCACTTTTATAAGTAATAAATCTGGGCTATAGGTTTTATGATATTTTGTAGGAAACCTGGGTTTATATATAACCATCTACCTGGATCTCACAATACTTTTTTGGAAGCTGTTTTAGTTTCCAGTTAATACGCTGGTGTCCCTGCTGATGGAGTGGTTGGACCAAACGGTTCTTCTCCGACTAAGTTTCTGAGGCTTTGTAAGGTGAGCCTGGTGGTTACTTTGCCTTTGGCTCTTTGGTCTAGCCGGCATGTGGCTGAGCAGTGCTCACTTGCAGAAGCTTGTCCTGTCCGCATTGAGGCGTCCTAGTGCTCCTGTCAGAAGCCGGCTCCCATCTCCACGAAAGTGGATTTCCAGAGTGGCTGTGCTGTGCACCTTGGTCGGCAGTCCGCCTGTCCAAGCCGGTTTCCTGTCTCTGACTCAGTATGGCTTCTCAGTGAGTGTCGACTCAGTTCGTGCTCTCTTCCCCTCAAGAAAGTGATGCCTTGGAAGATGAGCGGATACAAATGGAGTCAATTTGTACTAAAAAACAATTTGAGATGATGATGACTCTAGGTTAATACAGAAAGATTTGACAAGTTAATATAGCTCTATAAACTATAGCTCTTAATTTTTTTTATGTACATGTGTGCACATGTGTCTCTATGTGTGCATGTTTGTGTCTATGGGAATACTTATGTAGGTCTGAGTGCGTATGTATACATATGTATACATGCCAGAGGTCAACCTTGGGTGTGATTCTTCACAATGGCTATCTACCTTGTTTTTTGAGACAAGGTCTTGAACTAGGACTTGAGGCCAGGCGGGCCAGCCAGTAACCTGGGAGATGCCTCTCCCTTCCTCCTCCTCCTCCTCCTCCTCCTCCTCCTCCTCCTCCTCCTCCTCCTCCTCCTTCTTCTTCTCCTCCTCCTTAGCTTTGGGATTCTACCCTTGTACCACTCTGCCTGATTCCATGGGTCTGGGGCTTGACCTCAGGTCCCTCTCCTTCCTGCACTGCAAACATTCTCTTGACTGAGCCATCATCCTAAACCAAATTGCTAGTTATAAATTAAGAGCCGGACAGTCATGGCGCACGCCTGTAATCCCAGCACCCTGGGAGGCAGAGGCAGGCGGATTTCTGAGTTCGAGGCCAGCCTGGTCTACAGAGTGAGTTCCAGGACAGCCAGGGCTATACAGAGAAACCCTGTATCGAAAAAACCAAGTCCAAAAAGCCAAAAAACAAAACAAAACAAAACAAAAATAAATTAAAATTTTGGTGTTTTATAGGTTTTAGAATCCAAGTTCTATACCTTTTCCTTGTTTTTATATTACTTAGAAATAGTATTTTTATTCATTTCAATGTTAAACTATTCCTTGTTGGTATATGTTGTTTTGTATGTAGATTTTATGCTCTGCAATATGAAAACTACACTTAACTTTTTCTGTGGGGAGTAGGGGTTACATTTATGAATGCGTGCCTTGTTTCACCCTTTCTAGCCTATGTGCCTTTATTTCCTTGTCGTGTATTATTTCCCAGCTAGAACTTTCAGGCAAGGTAAAAATCAAGCCAGATTAGGAAGGAGAATTTCAAGTTTATCACTGCATGAACAAAAATACACACAGGCTTATGTAGGCACCCAGAGAATCAGAACATTAGACACACAGAGGCACACAATTGCAGGTTGTCCATTACAGTTAAAATGGGAGAGTTATTTTATTTTCGCCATGGCTGGACTTCAGACCAGAGGATTCTGTAGAGCAGAGGTTTGCCAGCATTTTTTACCCAGTTTTTGAAGGCAGTGTAAATTTCATTCATGATTATCAGAGGCATTTAAAATGCAAACCCAAGTTAAGTTCCACATCTCTTTATAAATTAAGCAAAGTTAGCAATGTCATTTTGTGGCATAGCTGGGTCCTTCTCTCGGGACTTTTATTCCTGGTCTTCCTGTTGTCTAACAAGGGTCAGAGAGAAACAGAGTGAGACTACACACCGTTCGTTGCAGGGCTGGTTTTGGAGCATTCAACCTTCCTTCTACCTTTGAGTTATGTTTAGCTGTTCCCTGCTCATAATGATACATACCCTCACCAGACAGAGACAATTCATAAGTATTGTAGTTTTCCAAGCTGTGTGTATACATATGCATATTTGTCTGCTTGTGGGCACACATACATATAGTTGCACATTCACATATGTGTGAGGTTAGAGACTGAAACTGGGTGTCTTTCCTGATGGATTTTCATCTTATTTGCAAGGCAGAGGTTCTCACTGAACCCAGAGAGTACAGCTTACCCTGGAGATCCTCCCTGTCAGGTCCTGGGATTACAGAGGTCTTTGCCATTCCCTCCTGCCTCTCAGGCACGGACCGAGGCTCCACCTCTGGTTCTTGGGCTTATACACTAAGGGGATTATCTGCCCAACCACCTCACCAGTCTCTAGTTTTCTGAGTTTGTAACTGTAAATATGTGTATCTCACTCTGTGTCTCAAGCTGCTCTTGAACTTTTGATCTTCCTGCCTCAGACTTCTGAGTGCTAAGACTACAGGCAAGTTCCACTATGTTGATCTTGGATTTTGACAGATAGTTTTGAAATGACCACATTAAAAAAACAAAAACAAAAAACAAAAAAACATTGATAAAGTGAGTTGCCTCGATTGAATTTTCAAATCATAAACCAGTTGTCTATTTCCAAAGTAGAACCCCACTGCACAATGAAGTAATTCTGCATAGTCCCAGGATCTAATAATTCAAATTATATAAGGGCCTTTGTGCTTATCTGTGCGCATGAGAATTATTATTTTCTGCTTTTCATATGATGCTTCAGATGGCTTTGGTATCAGGCTAATGTTGTTCTTATAAGATGATTTTCCAGAATCTTTTATTGTTTAAATGAATCTTCACGAAATTAATATTTGTGCTTTAAGTGTTACATTAGGGGCTGGTGAGATGGGTCAACAGGTAAAGATACTAGCTGCCTAGACTTGAGTTCCATCCCCCAGGCCTACGGGGTAGAAGAGGAGAACAGTGACACATAGCTTGTCTTCTACATCCCATATTGCACCATGGAGTGTGTACACATGTGCACACATATGCACACACATAAATCTAAAACCTTTTAAAATGTTGTATTAGGGCCACATACAGATGCTCTTTCCTCTTGAGAGCCAGTTCATCTGTTACCACTCAAGACTTGGATGGCGACAATGAGGAGCCCCTCATGAAAAAATCATCTCCGATACATATGTCAGGAAAGAGAAGAGCTCGGTATTGAAAATGTCATTTCTAACGTATATTCTAAGTCTGAAACTCCAGAAGAACTGCTCCAGCTGCTGACTCTGAAGAGCGTGAAGGGTGGACAGGCCTTGTTGTTAGTGCCGTCGGTCGGTGGGTGGTACCCCGGGCCTGGATTGGATGGCCTGCGTCGCAGCCCCGAGGCTCTCCACTGCATTATTTCCCTGAAGATGGTGGGAAAGCTCGTTAATTGCTAATGAAAAGGTGATGAGAGCTATTGCTGAGGGATTGATCCACTGCCCTAATCAATGGACAGGAACAGAAATTCCAGAGTCGAGTAGCTGGAGTCTAAAACTTGTAAGAAACACTAGATTGCTTTGACAGAGGTTGTCACTTCCGTTTTGTGGACGCCCTTCTACACAGAGTGCCAGGGGAGTTTGTGGGCCAGATTTCCTCCTGTGTGCAGAGGGCTTTGTCCATGGTTGGCATTGAATACAGCATCCATTAATTGATCAGAGAAATGCTAGTTGTGTGCCACTAGGAGATATTGAGACGACCCGTAAGGAAAGTGGGGTTCTTCGTGGCCAGATTTTCTTAACCCTTTAAAGTCATCGACTTTGTTTTAGACTGTCATTCTTAACTGTGACTCTGTAGGCTATTGACTTTCTGTGTTCAAAAATACAAAATCAGCTGAACAAATTTGTGTTGTACAGATGAATACGTAGAGGGATATTTGGTTTATTTCTTTTTGTGGATTTCGAATAAGATTAAGAAAAATCAAACTTCAAGGAGTATCAGGAAATTGGTATATCAAAAAATGTCAAGTACTATGTCACAATCTAGCTGATTTCTGTTCAGCTACATTCTAGAAAATATATGCGCTTATTATGTTATAAGCAAAGCAAATTTTCTGTGTTTTGAGTGGAAGACTTGGTATGCTAGTTTGCACCCACAGTTTATCTCTCAGTAGGGATGGTTCAGTGAAGATAGCCAGGTAGTTCGTTCCCTGTGATACTGTCTTCAGTCCATTCAGCTTTAGCCAGACATTGACTGAGCACCTCCGGCGTATACACACTGTTGTACTATGTTTGCTCAAAGGTTAGCAAGTAAGCCTCTAAGACTCTTCAGTATGCTTAATAGCTAACATTTAGTTCATGTTTTTCCCCTTTATTAACTATATTGGCAATACAAAAACCTTAAAAATCAAGGGACAGCACGGAGGAGGAGATGTTTATTATCCCATTCTCCGGCATAGCCACAAACACTTTAATACATTGGTCTCTGCATATTTATTTACCTGTTTGTAATTTAAATATAAAGCTGCTGTCTATGGATGTTGTTTAAGCTGGCCAGTGTGGCAGAGGGCAGCAAAATGGCTGCACCAGACTTTCCTTCTGGCCCTGCTATCTCCATGACCTTGGGATGGACCTCTCTTCTCTCTGGAGTCTGATTTCTTCCTAGTCAAGAGCTTGCCAGTGGACCTAAGGATCCTGCCCACTAGAATATTCTGATTCCATTGAAACTGAGATTTCATGAGGAAGTCACATGCATCTGGATGCTAAAGGACATTTGCAAGTCTTCCTCTAGGCTGCAGTGACATTTTATTTTATTATTGAGTCCCAGTTTCACTTAAAGTAACTGCTTCTCCCAGAACTGAAACCAAAGCCTGAATTAGTGGATCTGTTTGAGTTGATAAATGTTCTGAGGAAAACGTGAAAAGGATCCTTTTAAGCTGACTGAAAACAACCGCAGAATCTGCACTGGTATTTTATGAAAAAAGCAGCCAAGGAGCAAAGCACTGTAGCTGTTATTTGATTCTTTTTGCACCTCAAGAAAATTGATTTTGCCCTCTGTCTCTGGCCCTGTGCTCATCGTGAGAGTCGATTGGTATGCAAGGGCTGTTGCATATCGGGCACCCGAGCGAGCGAGCGAGCGAGCGAGCGAGCGAGCAAGAGCTCTGGAAGTGTTAAAAGGCATCTGGCTGTCTTGGAAGGGTCAGTTTGCACATAAAACGTTGTTGTTGTTGAACAGTTAAATGTCCTTTTACTTTTACCATTTTGTGCTAAGACTTTTTTTCTTATGCATTTTAACAGTTATTTAAGAGTCCCCATGTGCTTAGAAAAGAATCTGAATATATGTGCCTTAAAAAAAGAATCAGCCTGGTACAAACAATGTGGACTATTCCATCAATACCATCAAAGGACTAGGAGCTGGAGTTGGAACAATATGTAAAAATACAGCTTGTGAAAGATTTCCTTTATTAACTGTCATCATCCACAGAATATATGTTCAAATAAACGTTGTGTAATAACTAAATTTGAGATTAATAGGCCCCTTAAGAAACAGCGAAGTCATTGAGAGTAGTCACTGACAAATAGGCTGCAAGCCGGCGCCACGCACATATTGTCCTGCTTACGTGCTCTCCCTGGTGTCATTGCCATTCGTCACCGTCGGCTGACTCGGCCTCATTAAAACATGCCAGCACAAAAGCAACTTAATTTCCTTAAGAGAAGAGGACACCTGATTCAATTTAGTGCCCAGAAACAGGAACTTGCATCTTTTTTCCCCCCATGCCTGAATTGGGAGGAATGGATACAAACAAGAACAGCCACACTGTTTCCCTCAAGATAAAGGCTGTACAGAACAGATCGTGCCACCACTATGGAGAAGTGGACCTGGAGAGATTAGAAAGAATTACCATTTACTCCTGGAACAACAACTTGATAACAAGCATTTACTCTCAAGTAGGATACATAGCAACATTTATAAAAGTAGTAATTGTGTTAATTCCAGCAGTGGTTTTTAGACTAAAAACTGAAGTGTTCCAAACTGAGTCTTTCTTTAAAGCATTGGTGAATGCTTTATAACCAGTGAAGCTGTTTCTTCCTGTGTACCGTTTGTTTAAAAGCTGTTTTATTCCTAAGGGCATAAAAGTAGTTTTTAACTGTCTCTCTCAATCTCTCCCCACCCCCACCCCCAGAGAGGACAGCTGCCCCTAGAGAAGGGCCTTTTTGTGAGGTTATGCAGGTTGCTTGGTGTTAGCTCCTGGGTCATCTGTGTAGGATGCATATCAAATGGGTAGGTGACATTCCGCCATCTTGTTTAAGAGTAAATTTTACATTCTAATTGTTTTTCTTGAGATTGGCTGGTCAGATCAATCACCATAGAGTTTTAGGACTCCATAGCTCTCAATGTCATAAATCTCCAGCAATGGGCTGCTGGGCTGCCAGTAAAAGTATGGCAAGTTTGTTTGTTTGTTTGTTTGTTTGTTTGTTTGTTTGTTTCATTTAGAATGTGTATGCTTGTGTGTGTGTGCATATGTGTGTGTGTATGTGTGTGTGTGTGTGAGAGAGAGAGAGAGAGAGAGAAAGAGAGACAGAGACAGAGGGTGGACTTTGCCAGGTCTGAGTCCCCAGAAACTCAGGGCACACACCTGGATAGTAGGCTAGTTCTTGGCCCTGAACTCATGCCACACTTCCCACATAAAGAAATGTGACCTGTGGTCACATGGACACAGAGCAGAGTTCTCCATACTAATGAGGTCCCTAGATGCCCTGAGGGTTTAGCCAGTAAGTTCCTCCTTGCTCACTACAAAAGGTTCTTAATCTCTGGTCCACCCTGAGAAGTTTGTACACATACATTTTCCACAATGATCAACAAGGACTGTCTCCTCCATCAAGAACCACCTTTGGGAGCATGGAGAGCTCGACTGCAGAGCTGCAGCTCAAGTGTCCCTTAGAAGGCCCGTCTGTGCCCCCAGACAACTGCCATGCTTGCTTCCCTGATGAGCTAAGCTGGAGCTCCCAGTCCTGGCCCCACACTAGACGCCCTCTCAGCTCTTGGGCCTCCAACGGTCCTGGCCTCGGTCAGCCCTGTGGACCCCCAACACTTCACTCCCAACTCCTCTGTGCTGCCCCAGTGGCAACTGGGTGGCCAGGGACTCGGAATACCAGTTTCGGCTTCCCATATCTTGGACTGCGTCTTCTCACCCCGAGAGGTGTCTCTGTGCTTCCGGAAGCCCAGCACCTGGGTAAGTGCAGTCAAGGTCCCAGTGTTTCACCTCCCCAGCAGCTATGCTCAGCAGTAGGGTAGAATGAGGACCACACATGTGTGGGTGCGTGTGAACTCCCTGTGTGGAAGTCAGAGGACGACCTGTGGGAGTTGCTTCTCTCCTTCTACGGTATGGTTTCCAGAGGGCAAACTCAGGTTGTCATGGTCTGCAGCAAGTAAGTCTCCTTGCTGACCTGTCTTGCCCAGCTCCCCAGTTTTGACTTTGTCTCTACATTCCTCCCACTCCTCATTGATCAGCAGAGTTATCGAACTGAGTAGAGGCGGGGTGGGAGAGCGCCTGGTTGCTTTTGTTGATCTGCTCGAGTCATGGCATAGAGGCTTCCAGAGGCATTTTTTGAGAAGGAAGGGCATAGCTATTATAGGAAGTCTAAGGTCAGGCTCTGGAGATCAGAGGTCCTAGGTAGTGAGTGACAGGGTCCCATATCTGTGGTAATGTTTGGCATCTCTGAGAAAAATACCATCCAGAACCTTTTGCAATCCCCTCAGGCCGTTGTGGTGTGCTTAAGCTTCCTGTTTTCCATCTCTTTTCTTTTCCTTTTTACTCATTTGGAAAAAAAAAACAGTGACTTTTTTCTTTTCTTTTTTCCTTTTTCTTTTCTTTTTTCTTTTCTTTTTTCTTTTTTTCTCTTCTTTTTTCTTTTTTCTTTCTTTCTTTTTTTTTTTAACCATTAAGGAGCAAAACCTGAGAGTCTGTTAGATCAGCCAGTGCATGCAGTGAAGAGTGTTTCCAGGTGGGCAATGCTGGTCACACACTGCTCTTTCTTGCCTCAGTATGCAATAGCTATAGAAGTTATGCTGAGCTCAGCAGGCTTAGGTCGGCCTCATCCTTCCCAGGCGATCATCCTTCCTAGGCGATAGCCGCCATCTTCCTGCCACATCCTTCCTAGGCGATAGCCGCCATCTTCCCTTTCCTGTTGTCTTCCCATCACAGTAAGGAGCAGCTTTGGCCAAGGACCACAGACACACATCTGTTCTGCTGTGGAGAGACACGGGAGCCTAGAATCACCGCATCTAATCCCCTAGTGCCTCAGATCCTGCTTGTCCATCTCGGGGCAGCATGAGTCACAGGGTGCCTGCGGCTGCAGCAGGCCTTGCGTCACTGGTCACTCTTCCACAGGTGCAGGGTTTGTTACCCGCCTCTGGTTTGTCCCTCAGCACACACCCACCCTTAGCAGCAGAGTCCGGCCTTACCACTGGGGACACGGCTGCGTCCGCTCCTAGGCTTGACCACGCTGCTGTGGCCTGACTCCTGCGTGTCTAGAATCTGTTTCATTTTGGTTTTGCTAAATGTCTCGTGATCTGCTTCAGCCCTCCATTGAAGGGAAGAATTGTAAAATCTGAGGTAGTTCACTTAGCGTCCCTGGACAGCTGCTCCGTCACTTCTCTCAGTGGCTTGCTTAGCAGCTTGGATTTGCTCATTGTTCCTGAACACCCTGAGGCTCTTTACACTTCCGAATCTCCTCCCCCAGCCCTGATCCTTTCGGTGTGGTCTCCCAAAGCGAGTCCAGAACAAAGGCCATGTTCGGAGGCATCACTTTGGCTCTCGCAGCTTTGAGATGACCCACACCATCACAGAACTAAAGCGTCCCTGGTTCCAGCCCCCACCCTTTCCCCTTGCCCTCGCCTTGTGGTCGTCTGTTCTAAGCAGCTTCCCATCTTCTAGACAGAAGGCAAGTCCACGAGTCTGCCTCACTCCTTCCTTGCTCGGCCACTCGGGTCTAAAGTGCACATGGTTCCGTTTCTAAGAGTTCTCACGGCTGTGCCCTCTGCTCCTTTGCATGGAGTGTGGTCCACCAAGTCACCCGACAGAAGAAAGCGCTGCTCACTTCGGTTCTGTGCAGCTTTTATTGCTTCCCTTGTTGTTTGCTTGTAAATGCCTCCCTTACCCCCAACTCGAGAAGGGCGGGGAGGACAGATGCGCCTTCCCTGCAGAAGGAAGAAGAAATCTAGGCATGGCTTCCGGGACTTTTCACCTGATATTCTTCCCTGTGGTTTCCAGTCTTAATCCAGACTGCAGTTTGACATCTTTTTGGCCCAGTTTGACATCTTTTTGCAGGTGGTGAGATTGAGTTTGGGCTCTGACCTCTGAGCACTTTCCACATATGCTCTCTACCTTCGAGCATTATTAGGAATTTAGGACAGCCACAAACCTCCTTTTAACATCTTAGAAACATGTCCTTGTACTGTAATCCAGAGCAGGCTATTCAGCATCAAAAGCCAGGAGCTTCTCAAATTACTTGCACTAAATGATTCTTGTTTAATGTAAGTGGTGGTTTTCACTTTTGTATTTAGTATACGTACAAGGGAACAACAGAAGGACTACTTCCAAGATAGACTTTGGTATGGTATCATGAGAAGACTTGATGCGCAGCAGTGTTCGCATGTTAAAGGCGACTAGACATGTTTCTGGAAGTCCAGCGTGTAAAAGCTGGGCGACCTCTGCACTCGCGGCATCCGTGAGCTTCAGACTTTCCATATGGCAGAGCTTGACAGCATTCCACTCAGTAACGGAAAGGACTGCATCTATGGCTAAAAAGCTCCCTGCCCCAATTGTTTCCAGGTTTAAGGAAATTTATTTTCAATGATTACAGATAGGTTATAATGAAAGTTGAATTTTACCAAGTAACTTAATAAAGTCATGTTACATAATATGTCATAGAAATCAATACACTACCTTATTAGACACACTGAAAGCAACACACGCATATGCGCACACACATACATACAGAGAGAGAAAGTTGAGTGTGTGTGTGTGTGTGTGTGTGTTTGAGAGAGAGAGAGAGAGAGAGAGAGAGAGAGAGAGAGAGAGAGAGAGAGAGAGAGGAGGAACAGGAAAGGTCTGAGGTCCCAGTAATATTTGTATCTCCCTGGTGATCCACCTTCCTGGCAGTATGTTCTGTGTCCTAAAGGCCCTGTCAGCTGGAGACCAGGCTTTAGTAAGGAGAACTCAGAAGAACGTCAGGATTCCAAGCGCAACAGTAGCCAGTGCAGTGCTACAAACCCAGATTCTCCGGGTCAGAGCAGACCACCTTCCAAGTGCAACAGTAGCCAGTGTTGTGCTACAAACCCAGAGTCTCGGGTCAGAGCAGACCACCTTCCAAGTGCAACAGTAGCCAGTGCTGTGCTACAAACCCAGATTCTCCGGGTCAGAGCAGACCACCTTCCAAGTGCAACAGTAGCCAGTGCAGTGCTACAGACCCAGAGTCTCCGGGTCAGAGCAGACCACCTTCCAAGTGCAACAGTAGCCAGTGCTGTGCTACAAACCCGGGGTCTTGGGTTCAGAACAGACCACCTTCCAAGCACAACAGTAGCCAGTGCTGTTGGGGTTTTGTCTAAGCTCTACCCCACACCTACCTGGCAATAGCCAGGTATGCCCCACCCCAGAGATCTGGCCCACTATAAGAGGGGCTACTTGCTCCTCCTCTCCCTCTTTTGCTCTCCGCTCTCCCACACTCTTTCACCCCTCTGCCCCTGGGGCTCTTTCCCCCCCTCCACGTGGTCATGGCCTGCCTCCCCTCTCTCTATTCTCTCTCTCTCTCTCTCTCTCTCTCTCTCTCTCTCTCTCTCTCTCTCTCTTCTCCCCTTCCTTCCCGCCCGCTACCCCTTCCTTATCTTAAATAAAGCCCACGTGGAACTATCTGGTCTAGCATGTCTCATTGCGGCTCATGGTTCCACTGCGTCCGTGGTGCGGTGCCCGTGGTGCGCACGTGTGAGCACGGCGAGCAGTGGCAGCCGCAACGCAGCGAGCAGACAGGAGGTTCGAGCGAGCTCGAGCGCAGAAACCAATGCAGAAACCAACAAGTGCAGTGCTACAGACCCAGAGTCTCAGGCTCAGAACAGACCACCTTCCAAGTGCAACAGTAGCCAGTGCAGTACTACAAACCCAGAGTCTCCGGGTCAGAGCAGGCTGCCTATGGCAGCTCATGTCTGTTTCAGTTCATGAATCTTGTGTTTTCTTTAAAGATTTATGAGGCATCAGATCCAGTTTCCTGGGTCTGTCAATCCTTGGATTCTGTCAGACATGTAAGACAGCAAGTAGACAAGCTTAGGAGAGGTGGATTTTGGAATTTCAGGACACCTTATTTGTTTCTTTAATTCTGTGAGCATGTTCAGTTCATGCTTAAGATGAACTTCATCACACTGCTTCCTTAGGAGGCCTTTGCCTACAGTGGGGCAGGGGCACGTGTGAGCAGAGGCACAAGTGTGATGGGTGTCATTGCAGAGAGAAGCTCAGTGTCCCAGCGGCTGGCAGGGTTTGTTAAGGACACCTATGAGTGTCCTGCATATATGCTATTGTGTGTAGGGGTGCTGGCTCACTGGAAACTTGCAAGAGTAGTTCGTGAGCTGATTTGTTAAGATAACTGTGAGTTGCTGAAGTCCTATCCATCCCTTTGATGGGGGAATTAATCATTTTAGGTCAGAGAGCAATGATGTAGGAAATATTGTGATATCATGAATTTGGGGAAATCCTGCGTAGTATTATGGGGTAGGGAAGGAAACAGGGAGCTCTGTGTAGGGAATGCCTTGTACACTTTGTGAAGGGGCTGGATATCCCTCCCCACATCAGCGAACACTCACGTCATAAACAATAAACTATATAAATGACAGTCTCCAAAACTCTCAAAATGATAATTCCCTCCTGTACTACTGCTGTACAGTTGGGCCCAGTGGGCTCAGTGTCTAACTTCACCTGGTCTTTGGAGCAAGCAAAACTCTAAACCAATCATTTCATAAAAGCTGTTGGCTTACTGCCTTGGGGGTAACCCAAAAGAAAATTCAGATCCATCTATGCAATCTGAACACAGTCAAAGAGATGTCTAAGACATCCCATCATGGCACCCCGGTTGTCTCAGCCTATCCCCACAAAATAGTACTAATGGTTGGGTCACAGAGGCAAACTGGAGATTGGGTCCTTAAGTTTCCTTCCGTGTGAAGTTTAACTTCTGAGTTCTACCTCTAGTAACTTCTTGTTTACACTTGACATCTGGTAAAAGGGTCTGAGAATGATTTGGAAGGCTGTGCTCTGGAGGAAAGCACCGTTTCTTTCTTTGAGAAGGCTAAATCTGTCTTGAGCACAGACTATTGTCGCCGTGTAGAGACTGTTTGTTGGAAGTACATGCATTCAGGAAGGAGGCCAGTAGTCCCTGTTGTTCTGACCACAGGTCATTTGTGTCCCTCTTACTTTTCTCTATGTAGAACTTTCCTGGAATTGTCCATAGTGCGATTCTAGGATGATGCTAAAATATGTTGCTGCAGATGATGCTTGCCATCTGTGATATTTTATGTAGCTGAATCTTTCCTCTTCCTCATCTCTCCCAGTACAACACGGGCGCCATATGCCACTGCCCCTGTCAGGAAGCAAAGGTGTCCCTGGTCTGTGCTTGTTGTCTCTGCTCCTGCCACAGAGGAGCTGGGGTCCAGTGCCATCTTTTATTGATAGGACCAGCAAGGGAGAAATCTAATGAAATTATCAAAGCTTTGAATTAATTATGAAGTGGCATCAGAGAGCCAAGCTCTCTGGAGCCAGCGGCCTCATTACACATTCACTCACATTGCGCCCTGGTCAGGAGCAGAAGCACTCTCAGCTACAGCTTAGCGAGCTCTGGACTTCAGTCAAACTTCCCAATCCGCCGCCCTTTCTCCACTGTGGCAGTGTCCATAACAATTACCTGGTTAAAGGAAGCAGCTCTGGGCTGGCTGGGCGTTTGAACAGGTTTGCTCTACCTTTTTTTTTTTTTTTTTGTCTTTTGCCCAGTTTTAGTTTTGTTTTTCTCCTTCCTTCCCTCCCTCCCTCCCTCCCTTCCTCCCTCTCTTCCTTCCTTCCTTCCTTCCTTCCTTCCTTCCTTCCTTCCTTCCTCCCTCCCTCCCTCCCTCCCTACCTTTTCTTTTCTCTCCCATTTTCTTTCATCAGATGATGTACACGTTTTCCCCATTCTGAGTAATGTGAAAAGCCGTCAGGACGTAGCTCGTAGGACGTAGCTCGTAGCTTTGTGGAACACAGGGGCTGACTTAGTTGACAGGTGTAGAGCTTCTCCATGTATTCGAGGATGCTTTGGTAAGCTGAACCGATTGCTTTTTTCTTTCATTGGGGAACCAATTGCATGTTTCCTTCTTGTTTCTAACTCTGAAATGATTAGCATGACAGAAGTTCTCCTGGTCTCAACAGCCCAGTCCTTGGTACTGTAGTACCAAGTGTAGAACAATAGATGTCACCTAGTGGTGACATTAGTGGTGATTAGTGCTTGTCTTACCGGCTTATTAATATGCACTGTTACATATAAACCAACCCCCTGTTTTCATAGTACTAGCAGCGAAATCAGTGCCAGGTTTGATTTACTATTGGGGATGGTTCTTTAGGACGTCATAAAGTTTTGAAGCATCTCCTGATGAGCTTTTTCCTGCCTGCTTCTGAGACCGTTATTGAGGAGTTCCCGAGCTGCAGCCATCTGTCTTGGTAAACTCCAGGGCACTAGCCAGCTTTGCCAGCAGTGACTGAGGCGCAGCAGTGGGGAGGGAGAAGGGACCCCGGCCCGGTTTCTGCTTGCTTTCACTGAGCTGCTCTCCCATGTATTTTCTCCACAGGCAGCTGCAATATTTAATTCGGCATTTGGAAGTTTTTTGGTGAGTACTCATGGTTTTAATTTTTCTTAAGATGTTGCCTTACACAAATGATTTAGGAAGAGCCGAACTTCGTTCACTCTTAGTTAAATATAAAAGTTTTGGGATCTTTACATGCACCCTGACTTACACCCTGAGGAGAATTAGTAAGTCAGACAAGTGACTCTTCTCCTACAGTGTATTTGGGAGGCTCAGGTTTAATTGTCCATTAATGGATCCAGGGAAATCAACAAAAATGCCGTGTGTGTCCTTATAGAGTTATGTCAATATATTGATCACTTAATGAGCTCCTTTTGATGATTATTATTTTGTGTCACGGCACAGAGGATTTTGAAAAGGAAACATGACCCAGCTGGTCAGAAAGGGAATGCTAACGTATGGCTCCTCATTTATTTTCTACATGTCCCTGTCAGAGAAGCTACCCACAGTCGTGGCGATATCTGAGAAATCTTTGTGGAGCAATGACAGCAACAACAGCACTGATGTGAGGATATAATTCATGTGTAAGCTGCAAGGAAATATAGTTTTTTAAAAAGGTATTGAGATATAAAGTATACATAAAATGATTCAAAAGTAGCTCCACCTTTATAAGCAGGACCACTGTAATTCCAAGGCGATTATTTCAGCATTTAATTACTTTTAAAATAAGTTATTGCAATATTTGATTTATGTTGTAAAAGAATGAAGAAACAGTTATTATTATCTAATAATACCGCTTATACTGTCAAATTTGCTAAATTCTCAAAAATGAATCAAAATATTTGATTTAGGTGCACAACTCATTTATAGGCCTTTAGTCTAGTGACTTACAAATAAATGACTAGGAATCAAACCAGTGCACTGTAAACTGGCTTCTGAGTCCAGGACGTGTGCTTATTGTTCTATATGTCACGTGTTCCTGAATTGTATGCAGTAAAGGAGAGTTCAGCTTTCAAACGCATTGTTAAGCTAGCGCTAGTTCCATAGAATGCCACGGCTTCTGGGGCGTCTGGAGCCTCCCGCCTTTCACACGCTGCTCGTTCTGTCCCTCACAGTGCTGGAGTGCGTCTCCTTCAGACAGATGCTGTTTTGGGTTTTGTTATTGTTTTGTCTGTTTGCTTTTGATGCTATATTTTTATTGTGCTTAAAAGCAAAGTAATAAAGTCTATTGAAAAATAACCTTTTGGCCAGATATGGTAGCTATGGCTATAAGCCAAGCACTTGGAAGGCTGAGGCAGTAGGATTGCTACAAGTTTAATAAGGCTGTCTTCAGCTACATAATGAAGCCCTGTTTCAAACTTGCATGCGCGTGTGCGTGCGCGCGCAAATTTTAAGATTACTTAATTTAGAATTAGTAATATGTCATTAAGTCACTCTTTCATTTCTTCAGGTATTATTCTCCATATTGTCACAATTGTTTAACAGAATAATATGGGTAAAAATACAAATTTTCCAGAAGCCAGTATTAGAGTGGTTTGAAGTCACATCCGTCTACTGTGAAGCATGGCTTCCTAACGCGGGCTGGTTACTCACGAAATGCCCATGATGCCCGGTAACATGCAGCAAGGCAACTGTGCGTGGCCGAAGGCAAGCCCACTGTGCACTCTGCACGGAGCCTGGGCTCTGCGCTGGCCAGCGGGGCCAGCGCTAACTCTCCTTCAGGTCCAGCTGCGTGCTCAGGTCCCAGGAGAGCTTCCGCCAAGAGCCTCTGCAGCCCTTCGTTCTCAGCGGGGTGCGCTCCTCACTTCTCTGTTGAAACCTTTGTGCCCCTAATGGGTCAAAATTGTTTATGGAGATCTGGCCACATGCGGAGTTTTCAAGTGGATCTGGAGACTGGAAAGAAATACAAGGTCGCTCTAGTAGCCTGTGAATGGGACACGTTAAAGAAAAAGTGATGTCAGAGTTAAAAAACTAAAGAAAAGATGTCATTGTAGCTACACTGTGGTCATGATACTCTGGACACATTGGTGGCACAGGCAATGTGTACTCACAGTACAGAGGTCTGACTGACGGCATCTCTCCACGCTGGCCTTGAACCACCACACGTGCCACTGTATGGTAGAATATAAAGCAACACACCTGCCTTTTCTTCCTTTTTTTCTCTCCTATTTCTTTGCCAAAGTTGAAGATTACTAGCAGGGTTTGAGAGTAAAAACTGTGGCTGTGCATGTTTTACCCCAGTAATAACAGATAATTCTATTTTCCCTCCTTCTTCAACATAGTTGCAACCAACTTTGGTTGATAAAATGCATGCAGGTCTCATCTAAATACAACGACGTGATGACTTGGTCTCAGGGGCAGGCCAGGGCTCCTGTCTTTCTGCTCTTCCATCCTAGCATGAGGCTTCCTTCCCCAAGGTTGGCTCACGAGCTCCCCCCCCACACACACACACACACAAGGTAGCATTCCTGAAATCCCGAGACCATCCTTCCACTAAGGTCTTAACCGCACAGCCACACCCCGTCAGGGAATGCAGCAGTTTGTCACTAAGGAAGGGAGCAGAATAAGACAAGTACAGCTTGTACTCTGCCTGAAAGAACTTATTTTCCTGGGATGATGTGAGAGGTTGGTCTTTGAGTTGGCATTGTGAAAATAACCCCTCTACAGAGGGGAACTTCTGAATTATAAATCATTTATAAGGAATGTTGTTGCTATTACTTGGGAATTTTCTTTATGAAAGAATTTTGTGCCGAGTGGTGGTGGCGCATGCCATTATTCCCAGCACTTGGGAGGCAGAAGCAGGCGGATTTCTGAGTTCGAGGCCAGCTTGGTCTACAGAGTGAGTTCCAGGACAGTCAGGGCTACACAGAGAAACCCTGTCTCAAAAAAAAAAAAAAAAAAAGAAAGAAAATTTTTGTGCTTATAGGTAGTAGTCACCCGACTGGAAGCAGGATGGTTTGAATTCTTTCTTGACTGAATATTAACTGAACCAGATACCTTCCCTGTATATAATGTGGACAAATTGTATCATCTATCTGTCTGTGTGTCTGTCTGTCTGTCTGTCTGTCTGTCTATCTGTCTATCTATCATCTATCTATCTATCTATCTATCTATCTATCTATCTATCTATCTATCTATCTATCTATCGAACCATGTGGCTGTAGGTAGGGATAACTTAAACGCTTGTATCCTATAGTAGAAACAGCTCTGAGTTAAAGTTTACATCTAGGTTTTGGGACAGTCTCTGATATTAGACATTTTTATGTGTGACTAATGAAATCTACCAAATGAAGAAATTATTTCTGCCTAGTGCTATAAGCTAAGATGAACTGAGTCAGTGGCTATTCTCTGGTTATGAGTAGTCATCCTTGTCTTTGTGTACGTGTGTGCACACACACGTGTGTGTATGTTATAAGTGACCATTCCTCCTTGTGTGTGTATTTGAGCATGTGCATATGCTTATATGTAAAAAAAAGATCACTATAACCAGAGAATATGTGTGTTAGAATCTGTATATGTTCTCCATTATGTACTCTATCAGTACATGTGTACTATAATAATCTATTCACACATTCTAGTATATATCGGAATCTGATATACGTTAGTATGTCAAGTTAACTCCAATGACCTGAAACCTTTGAAAGATTTTTATTAGAAGAAATTTTAGAGAAAGACCTAAGGGTATTTTTGTTGATTTTTTAGGCATCTGGGTATAACAAAATATGGCACACATTCATAGCTAGTTTAATAATGTTCCAGGTCTAATTCAAACAGTGATTAGAAGAACTAATTGTTACATAGAACATTTTTTAGTAGAGGCATACTGGTAATAACTAGTGATAGATGAATTCAATTTACATAAATTTCTTGTGCCACAGAGGATTTCTTTAAGTTGAGACGTTAGTGACCCCTCCTCCTCTGCTCATTCTAGTTGTTCAGTTTATTGTTCTTGTGGGGCGTAATAAGGGACTGGAGATTTCCTTCTTGATGAGGTTTGGATAGAATTTGGTGACTCCATGTGCTGTCGAGAACTAATATGGTGTCGGAATGCATATGCCCCTGTATCCTACATATAATGCAGGTGTCTCACGTAAAACCTACACATTTCAAGAGCAGTGTCATAATGTTATCTCCCCATCAGAAGGAGGTGGTTTGCTTTTAGAGTTAGGTTTTTTGAAAAGGATTCATGTAGTCTCATGTGTATGAGGGAGGCCTGCACGTACATGAGTGCACTGCATGTGGGCTTAGTGCCCAGAGTCCAGAGAGGGCGCCAGCAAAAATAGTGAAGAGTCTCAAATGCAGAGGAAGGTGTGCCTCCCTCTCCTTCCCTCCCTCTCCTCCTCCTGCTTACCCCACTCTCTGCACAAGGTCTGACTTGAACTCATGATGCACTTGCCTGAGTCCCCTGAGTGCTGGAAACCAGACTTAATTTAATTAATTTCCTTCTTTCCTTTCTTCCTTCCGTCCTCCCTCCCTTTACCTAATTCTAGCATGTATTTAGTTCATGTATACGGAGGTCATTTTGCTCAGGAATTAATTAATCATTAATGATGTTGATTTTAACCAATTCAATATATTTAGTTGGTATCTTGGTTTACCTCTCAAAGTTCACGAATTACTTGATTTTCATTAAACTTTAATGCCAGGACATGTTGCGGGAAATATTAAAAAGAACGGCAGCTCCCTGCACTATGGCGGCCTCAGGGGACCGCATGACCCCAGCAGGTGTTCTTACCTCAGCAGACTCTCTGGCCAGGAGCTCCAAAATCTCTCCATCCAGCTCCATAAGTTCCTACTGGCAGGTGGCTACCACACCATCCAGCCCCATGCTTCAAAACCCCCACAGCCTTTGTGGTGCACATCTGGCAAACCCATGTTTTGCCACCATACCACCACCGTGTAAAGGAAAACACCACACAAACATAGTTCAGAAACAATGTGACTCCATCGCTGGGCGCAACAACTAGAATCCTGGTCTGGTGGATTCACCATAAGCCTGGAGACACTGGAAGCACATCTTGCCCCGTCTCACTATCCCAGTCCCCAACGCTCCCTACGCTCCTGCTTCCTTCCTTATTCTGTCCACTAGGACGCCCTGCGTACTCGCTCAGTGATTGGCTCCTTTGTTCATTAGGGGATGGTTTACAAGAAGTCACCTGAGTTCCAGACAACCCCTTCCTGGGAAAGCAGGATTAACATCACAATATCAACAACGGGGGGGGGGGGGGGGGGCATCCACAACAAGAACAAGCTGGCGCCTTTGTCTCTAGGTGGCTGGTGACACCCTGCACAGTACCATTTCAAACTCATCCTTGTAGCTTGGATGTCGCACGATCAGGGCTTTGAAAGGTGATACTTGCCTTTACAACTTGCCTTCCAGATGTTTCCCTTGACAGCATGAAGCAAATCATGTGTTGGGACTAATGAGCTTCCTGAAGGCTGGGTTGCTGACTCGGTTGACTCCTTGTGCTAATTAGCTTAGTCCACACAGTGCTAGCCACACAAGCTGAGGCCCAGGTGGGCCAGATATAGTGTTCTGTGCTCAAGTTCCAAGCCCAGGATTACAAATACAGGAGGATCCGTGGGGCCTGCTGGACCACCAGCCTACCTTACTTTTTGAGTTACAGACCAGGGAGTGACCCTGTCTCAGCCAACAGAGTGAATCCTAGGTTACGCAAACTGTGACAAAGCATTACCACTGGTTCATTTAACAACATGACACAAAACACAGAACTTACCCAAAGGGAACACAAGTTGATTCTAAAGCCAAATATGAGTGATTGGGGACTAGGAAGACAGACTTAGGGTCCCACAACTCCCATATTTCAATACTGAAGCAGTTTCATAAAGCTTTTATAATAACAAGGGCACAGAAAATCATAAATAAAGACACTTCTTAAACACATCAGGTAGATGAGTTGAAGCAAACAGGCTTCTCTGCTGTTGACCTCAGATGCTGTCTGATGTCATCTTAGCCTTTTGGTTTTGGAGGTGGGGGAGGGCTAGGTTTCTGTACATTCCGAAGGACTTACCTCATTCATTGTCCCAAAGAGAGTAGCTCACACACAAGGAGGAACAGTAAAGGACTATTAAGGGCCTAAAGATGGCCCAAGATAATTTGGCTTAGATGCATGACATTCCAAGCTCCAAGCTCTGCAGATGTCCAGGGACTGCTGCAGTTTCTCATCAAGAGCTTCCTTCACATGAGATAGAAAATTAGCGTGAATGTTCTTAGAGCCCTGTTCGTTCACAACGTAGTTCTGGATACTGAAGCAAAAGCACAAAACATAAATAAATATGCGGGAGAAAAGACACAGTAGGAGCTTGAAGCAGCAGCAGCACGGCGGGGTCGCCCCAGTGCAGGTCCCCAGCGTCTGGCCCCCATTGTGGGTGCTGCTGTGTCAGCGCGCTCTTTGTTAAATCAGACCCATTTTTAAAATTTGAATTTATCTCAAGCCCAAACTTCACAGCAACACTATAAATAAAAAACTATCTTGTTATGACTAGAAGTAGTAGATATTAATCACAGGAAAAAGCTACTGTAACTTCATAGATAATCTTTGCAGCCTAGACAGGCTCTCTTGCCTGCCCACCCTCCCGAAAGATGGGATTTGTACCTAGATTACAGAGAGAATTTGCTGTGTCTGAGTCAGCCTACTGTCTAAGTCTCTCCTTGTGTCCACTGAGTCCCTGGATAACACTGTGCTTTTGGGTTTCACAATCACTTCATCAAGAAACAGGTTAGAACTCTTTGGGACAGACAAGGAAAAGTCCAGACTCAGGGATTCCAGCGGTGGGGCGCGCCTGCCTCCCTGAGACCCTTGTCTGTACAATGCTTGTCCAACACGACCCAAGTGTGTCAAAGGCCAGGCATGCTAGAACTAAAAAAAAAATGCTCCATTGCTTCGGAAGGAGGACTCGCTCACAGTTGAATTTGAATTCATTTTTTAAACAAACTCTTATCTGAATTAACCAGTGAAAATAAAAAATGGTCTTGTTATTTAATAAAAATGTGCAGAACGGCTCCCTAGTCCATTTTAGTGACGGGGCCCGTGCCAGCGCATGCGGGCTGGTGGGACTGGTAAGTGCATTAGTCACAGGGGCCATTTTTCTTGCAGATTTGTGACGTAGATTTAATTATGGGGATGACCAGCAACTTACAAATCTAATTTTGGTGGAGGTTGAGGCAATTTTTTTTTTATTTTAATAATGATGGATTTTTTTAAAGCAATGATTTCATTACTATTTAAAGAAATCTACTAGTGTAGAACTAGCCAATTGACTAGAGTTATTTTATTACCCTTTAACAAATACCATGTGCTTTCATTTTTATTAATTTTTAAAATGTCATCATTCCCAAACTAAAAAAGTATTTGCTCCAAAATCTTTTTTAGCCAGTAATAAAATAATATGCATTACTTTGGATGTTTATAAAGGTCTTCCTGAAAAACATGACCCTCGAAGTTGTTTAAAACCAAGATTAAGTTTTCGTAATGAATCCCAGCTACTAGAACTGCTATTAGAACTGGGCTTTCAGCCCAGCCACCCTGGTTCTTAACAGTCACACAGCACTCCATCTTAGTTTTCTTCCTCCAAGCACATATGTACCAAGGTTAATCTATTTTCCCACTGTAACTACCTCTCATTGACCATTTGTTTTGTAATTGTTGGCAGAAAGTCAAACTTTCTTGCCACATATGCAGAGATCCCTTTTGGATATTAATATTTGCCCTTGTTGGGTGTTCAGTTTGAGCTCTGACAAGCGAACCCATATATGTTGTGGCACAGTCTAGAATAAGGTGATTTCTGTTTGGTCAGAGGTTCGTTTGTGCCCGTTGGTTCTCAGCCCTTCTCCCGGCTGAGCTCCTAACTACACTCAGTGTGTCCCTTTGCTTATTCCAGAGGGACCTGTGAATGGCTCTGCTTCCAGTCCATTTCTCCAGATGAGCCTGGCTACCTTCCCTTTTTGATTTTCCCTCTTGTGGTTCTTGGCTTGTTACCACATGTTTCAGCAAACCTTCTCATTGCAAACTCACATTACACTGCTTAATAAGTAACATGGGCAAATATTAATATCCAAATAAATGAGCTTTAGGTTGTGGGATACTTCAGACAGTGAATGATTTCCCCTGTGTGTTAAGGGTTTGAAAGTCCGTAGGGTGCAGCTGTTGGGAGGTGCTGTGAATCTTAGATAGAACACTGGAAATCCACAGGGCACTAGGGAGCCACAGGACCCCTGTAGAGGAGGTGTTCGGTGGGACCCCTTCCCACCACTGCCACCTAACATCTCAGCAGAGACATAAAACAATGCTTACCATCTAATCACAGACAGAGCCTCTAATGCTGGGAAGCCTCTCTCTAAGGCTTCTCTATAAGGTACTCTGCTATAGTGTTAGAAAGCTGATAACTTGCTTTTTGTGTTTGTGTTTCTTGTGATTATGGATAAAGTCGCTATATCTGTGTGTAGACCTCATTTAGACATACTTTCCCAAATCTCTCAGGGCAAAGTTAGGAATGAAACTTCTGGGACATGAGGAATGTGTTTTGAATTAGAAGCAGCCTTCAAACTTTCTCTATGTATTAGGCTCCCGGAGGAGTGTGTGGAGCCCCGTTGTCCCACATCCTTGCCAGCTCTTGGCTTTAGCAGGTTTAAATGTAGTCATTATTGTTGTCATGTAGTAAGTAACATGTTGTCATGGGTTTCATATGGCTTCCCTCCAATGGTAAAAATGTTAATTTACCATTGTATATTTGGATGATGACTCTTCATATTTCTTGACCATTTAAAGAAGAAACTGAACTGCCTGGTGTTTTGTTTTGTTTTTGTTTTTATTTTTTTTGGATTTTGGTTTTTTCGAGACAGTGTTTCTCTGTATAGCCCTGACTGTCCTGGAACTCACTCTGTAGACCAGGCTGGCCTCGAACTCAGAAATCCCCCTGCCTCTGCCTCCCAAGTGCTGGGGTTACCTGCGTGCGCCATCCCCCCACCCCCCACCCACCCCGCTGAACTGCCTTTTTGTTTATACTTGGATGTAGGTCTTTATTTTGGACACAAATCATTTATCACATGTTTACAAGTCATTCTTCCTAACTCATGTGCACACACACACACACACACACATATATATACACAGAGTATTTTCTCTTTTATTATTATTAGAAATTCATTTTATTAGGCTAATCTGGTTTTTATTTTCTTTTTTCTTCCTTTTTTTTTTTGTTTTTGTTTTTGTTTTTGGCTTTTTGAGACAGGGTTTCTCTGTTGGCTGTCCTGGAACTCACCCTGTAGAGCAGGCCTCAAATTCAGAAATCCGCCTGCCTCTGCCTCCTAGAGTGCTGGGATTACAGGTGTGCGCCACCACGCCTGGTATTTTTTTTTTCCTTTTTTTTGGTTTTTGTTTTTCATATCTTGGCTTTTTGCTGCTTAAGTTTGCATTTTACCTAAAGCCACAGAGATTTTCCACCTATGTCTTCTCTCAGTTTTGTCTTTAACTTTTTTCTTAGGTTTGTGGTTCATGAGGAGTTCATGCTTAGAGACGTGTCTCAGCTAGGACGCGCTACTATGCGTACAGCTGTAAAGATTAAAATTCTGTTTTTAAAGGTACGCTTGTTTATCTATCCATGTATTTGAGTACTCTGTCTGCATGTACACTTGCATGCCAGAAGAGGGCATCAGTTCCTAGCAGAGATAGTTGTAAACCAGCATGTGGTTGCTGGGACTTGAACTCAGGACCTCTGGAAGAGCAGCCAGTGATCTTAACCGCTGAGCCACCTCTCCAGCCCAAAGTTAAATGTTTTTATGTCTGTCTAGCTTATCCTACTTGTCCCTGGTAGGTTCTCTCCATTGTCTTTGTACATGATGTTTTCCCCTACACAGCATCTGACATAAACTCACGTATTTTCTTTTAGTTTATAATCTGAGTATAAACTGAATATCTAATCCGTTGGTACTCATCTGGGGGTACTATCCATACAGATACTAGTCTGAAGATCCTTCTGCTCCTGAGAACACTGGCTAAGAAAGTCAGTTTCTGGTTGTCCCCGGCCCCTGCTAGTGCTTTCCCACAGAGCAGCCTTAGAGCATCATTCTCACACTTACGTACACATTGTCCTGAAGATAGTGCTGAATAGAATCTACCAACCGTATTCTAGACAAAAGGTAAAAATGTATGTAAGCTTGAAAATTAAAGGACCAGTTTAAGCAGTAATCCTACCACACCAGCAAGGGAGGCAGGGGAATGAGTTCAGGGCCAGGCTGCGTTACACCAGACCTTGTCTCAAAGTAAAAAGAGATAATTTAGTGTTGTTGTAAAATCTAGGTCAAATACAGATTTAAATGGTTTTAGAAGTACTTACAAATAGACAAAGAGAATGAAAGCAACATCCCCAAGGTGCTAACAGGGAACCTGTCTGTCTGCAGAGTGAAGTGAGGACAGCCCCCCTTTTGAAGCCTCATGGTACAGCCTTGCGGCTGAGCTTGGGGACCTGTAATTCAAAACACTGCTGTCCATTCTGGCCCAGGGTAAAACTTGTTAACTGAAGTAGAAAGTCATAAGGTTGTGACTAACAGGAGGAGCTTTGAAAAATGGTTATATATTAACATTAACAATGTAATAATAGACAAGATGGCTCTGTTTTTTGCTTTTTTAAGATAGGGTCTCATGTAGCTCAGAATGACCTTAACCTTCTGCTTCTAATCTTCTTACCTGCATATCCCCCGTGCTGGAACCACAGGTGTGTGCATTCATGCCCAGTTTCAGGAGGGAGTTCTGGGCCTAGGCAAGAACTCTGCTATCTGGGCCACATCCCTTGCCCCAAAACATGGACCCTCATGTGCTAAAAGAAGGAATAGATAGCTGTGAACAGCAGTTTTTTTTATTGAGGAGTTCATTCCATTTCCCTTGGTTTTTAGTTTATTTTTCTCTCATATATTAATTACATCCTGACAGCAGTTTCCCTTCACTTCTCTCCTCCCAGTCCCTCCCCACCGCCACCCCCACCCCCATCCACTCCTCCTCGGTTCCCTTCAGAAAAGGGCAGGCCTCCCAGGGACATCAACCAACAAAGATGGCATATCAAGGCGCAGTAAGACTAAGTACCTCCTCACATTAAGGCTGAGCTGAGGCCACCGAGTGGGAGGGAAAGTGTTCCGAAAGTCAGAGTGAGCCCCTGCACACTGTTAGGAGTCTCACAGGAACACGGAGCTGTGCGGCCATAGATGTGCAGAGGGCCCGGGTCAGACCCATGCGGGCTCCCTGATCGTCTGTGAGCCCCTGTGAGCCCAGGTTACTCCATCCTGTGGGTTTTCTTGTCACCCACAAGTTCTCTTTTCTTATGATGCTCATTTGCATCTCTCTGACATCTGTACTTCCGGGAACTACTTAACAAAAGCACGCAGACGCCCGCGCAGTGGCTGCGGAGGTATACAGCTGCAGCAAGGCAGCGTTTTCAGAATTTCCATCATTAAAATTATCAATACGGGATAATATTTCTTGCTTATTGAGAAAAAAAAATCACAGTTGCTATTCTTTCCCCTTTCCCTATCCTTCCTGACTCTCTAGGAGGAGGAGATGAGTAGACAGGGGGCGCTCCGTAAGAGCCTCCCGCTTCTGCTCGTAACTCCCAGGCATTTACACCAGGATAAGCGAGTCCTACAACATTTGATACCCATGGAATTTTGCATCAACTTGAAGTCTTGCGGAAGTTGAAAGCGGGATTTTTAGCCCTAATACAAATCTCTACCGCACTACCTTCTGTCTTTCTCTCCTTTCTCCCTCCATACCTCTCTTCTGTACTGATAACCCCAGAGAGCACTGTGCATCTGTCTTGGATGTCACCACCCTTCCTTGTCTTTATGGACATGCGAGCACAGGTGCGCATGCCTTAAGAGAAGTTTTATTCTCTCTTAGAATTACAGTTGACACCCCAAATCTAAGAGTTCCGTTCTTAGCCCTGGTGATGGCATGGTGTCTCCCCCTGCGTGAAATAATTCCAGTTATGTCCCCTGTTTTCTCTAGTCTGTGTAAGTCATCCCAATTTTAAAATACTGAGCGCTTTACTGTTAGGGACACAGGTAGCACATCCCTCAAATTTACTGTGTGGAAGCTTCCTTCATCTGAAAGGGGTAGATGGAGTGAGTCCTATCAGGAAATGACAGGTAAATCCATTACTAATATGTTAATTAATAGTGGACAAACACCTCCAGTGTCCAACTTGCAGACACTGGAGTGCACACATGCCATCGTCTAGCTTAGTGTCACACGGGAAGAGCTTTAAATAAGAATTTACCTGGCTTTAGAGAAGCAAGATAGAGTGGTAATTCCCGAGTGCGATCCTCTCGGGCTTCTGGACTGGGTCCGCCTGGCTCTGCAGGAAGGGTATGCTGACCTTGGACGCAGACCGCCAGCCACGTGAGCTGGGATCTTATTTCTAGATGGTGCTCAGATAGGTGAGCTTAGCAGTCATCTGCGCCTGTGTCCTCTGCTGCCATTGCAGATTGTTTTTTCCCCTTGATCGACTGACTCCCTCTACCTAATGTCTCACTGACATTGAAACTTCTCCAATGTCTTCCAGTGATCTTGCATATCTCTGCTATAAAGGTGTTTCCCTTACTTCTCAATCCAAGAGGTAAAGAGACTTTGGGGTTGCTGTATTGCATCATCTGTGACTGTAGTTACTAACTAACATAGTAGCCACAAACCATAACCATTTAAAATTAAATGATGAACATAACTGCTCAGGAGATAACGGGGTTGGTAAAGTATCGCTGTGTAAGCATGAAGACTTGAGTTTGATCCCCAGAGCCTGTGTTTTTTAAACTTAGCAGTGTGCACTCTCAGCCAGCGCTGTAGCCGGCAGAGCCGGGAAGGACCCTGGGGCATACTGACAGCTACCCCAGCAATCAGGGAGAGCCAGGCCGGTGAGAGAACCTGTCTTCAGAAACAAGGCGGGTGGCTCCTAAAAACAATGCCCAAGTTCACCTCTGACCTTTACACACACACGCAGACGTGCTCACACACCCCATACACTACAAAAAATAATGCAAATTAAAGCTAAACATTCAGTCCTTCAGTCATACCAGCCACATGTGGCTGTTGGCTACTGCCCCGCTCAGAACAGCTCAACATATTTCATCACTGTAGAAAATTCTAGTGGAGGAAAGTGAAGAGAGAGATGCTTATTAGATAAGCTATAAACTATTTTACAGTTATGTGTTATTAATATGATTCCTTGTATCCCTTATTTTTAAGTTTGATTTATGTATTTGTTTATGTGTATGAGTATATGAGTTCACTGCGTGTCTTTTTATTGTGTGTTTATTACAAGGTCTTGGGAAGATGGCTGAATGTGTAATGTGCTTGCTGTGTAAGCACCCACATTAAAAGAACAAGTAGTTATGGTGGGGCACCCCTTGAGCTCTGTAGCATGAAATAATAAAAAGGCAGCCCCACGCTATCGGGGCAAGGCACCCCGACACCTGCTCTCAGCACCGCACTCGAGCTGACCTGTTCTCAGCCCAGCAGACTCCTGTGACTCAGAGCTCTGAAATCTCTCCACCCAGATCCCTAGGTTCCCATGGCGGGCTGCTGCCATGCTCACCCCACGCTTCCAAATTTCCATGACGGCTGGGTGGGTGCCCTGCCACCAGAACTTTCTCAGTTGAGACACTGCATGAAGGAAAACACCATACGACCTTAGTTTAGAATCAACAGGTAACACAATTGCTGGGAGCAGAAACTAGTATCCTAATTTTGTAAGCTATTGTAAGTTATAAATCCTCTGGTGGTGACGGATCCTGGCGGATCTGCTATCTATATTCTTTGTTTACATTCCAAATGATTTCCCTTTTCCCGGTTACCCCCTCCCCATAAGTCCCATAAGCCCTCTTCCCTCTGCCTGGTCCCCAATCAACCCTCTCCCACTTCTCTGTCCTGGTAATCCCCTACAATGCTACATCAAGCCTTTCCAGGACCAGGGTCCTCTCCTTCCTTCTTCTTGGGAATCATTTGATATGTTAATTGTGTCTTGGGTATTCAGACCTTCTGGGCTAATATCCACTTATCAGTGACTGCATTCTATGTGTGTTCTTTTGTGATTGGGTTACCTCACTTAGGATGATATTTTCCAGTTCCAACCATTTGCCTAAGAATTTCATGAATTCATTGTTTTTAATTGTTGAGTAGTACTCCATTGTGTAAATATATCACATTTTCTATATCCATTCCTCCATTGAGGGACATCGGGGTTCTTTCCAGCTTCTGGCTATTATAAATAAGGTTGCTATGAACATAGTGGAGCATGTGTCCTTATTGCATGCCAGGGAATCCTCTGGGTATATGCCCAGGAGTGGTATAGCAGGGTCCTCTGGAAGTGTCATGATTTTCATTATGTCTCCATGATCTCTCCTGTACAAAAGGAAGGCCTCTTTCTCCTTCCTCCCCTCTTCCCTTTCCCAGCCCAGAAGTCCTGCCTACTCCAGTGATTGGTCCCTTGAAATCTTTCTTCATTAGGGAAAGGTTCTACCACTGGAAGTGGTAGAAACAGGAGGATCTTGGGCAACTCACTGGCCAGCCACATTGGCTGAAATAGTATGTAGATTCATCTTTGAAGGATTTGATAAGGAATTCATCACGCCCAAAGTGACATATGGGAAGAAACAGCCTGGCAGCAGTGTGTGCATGGGCAGCAGTGTGTCCATGGGCAGCAGTGTGTGCATGGGCAGCAGTGTGTCCATTAGCAGCAGTGTGTCCATGGGCAGCAGTGTGTGCATGGGCAGCAGTGTGTCCATTAGCAGCAGTGTGTGCACGGGCAGCAGTGTGTCCATTGGCAGCAGTGTGTGCATGGGCAGTGTGTCCATTGGCAGCAGTGTGTCCATGGGCAGCAGTGTGTCCATGGGCAGCAGTGTGTCCATGGGCAGCAGTGTGTGCATTGACAGCAGTGTGTGCATGGGCAGCAGTGTGTGCATGGGCAGCAGTGTGTCCATGGGCAGCAGTGTGTGCATGGGCAGCAATGTGTCCATGGGCAGCAGTGTGTGCATGGGCAGCAGTGTGTGCATGGACAGCAGTGTGTGCATGGGCAGCAGTGTGTGCATGGACAGCAGTGTGTGCATGGGCAGCGGTGTGTGCATGGGCAGCGGTGTGTGCATGGGCAGCAGTGTGTGCATGGGCAGCAGTGTGTGCATGGGCAGCAGTGTGTGCATGGGCAGCGGTGTGTGCATTAGCAGCAGCAGTGTGTGCATGGGCAGCAGTGTGTGCATGGGCAGCAGTGTGTGCATGGGCAGCAGTGTGTGCATTAGCAGCAGCAGTGTGTGCATGGGCAGCAGTGTGTGCATGGGCAGCAGTGTGTGCATGGGCAGCAGTGTGTGCATTAGCAGCAGCAGTGTGTGCATGGGCAGCAGTGTGTCTGTTGGTGCATTAGGTGGTGAACGATTGATCTGCAGGTATTATGAGTCCACAAAGACACTGATGAGCACTGACTAGGGCTTTAAAGTTGTCTTGTGAAGAACCCAAGAACAGAAGAAAGGGCAAAGTGTTCCTGTCACTTATTCAGTGACACTGATGTCGACCCGTTGTCTACTGTGCACTGTGCTGTGGCTTCAGACTGTGGGTTGCAACAACACGTGGGATAAGGTACCCAAATATCAGTGTTGGGAAAAATTGGCAACAGTAAAAGATTTCTAAACACATAACAACCAAGAACCACTTCAGAAGTCAGCATAATGGGGTTGTGTGATGGCCCAGTGGGTTAAAGAGCTCATATGTCAAGCCCAGCAACTTGAGTTTAACCCCTGGGACTCATGGTAAAAGGAAACTTATTTTCTGACCTCAAATGCATGCATTGGTATAGGCACAGCCCCTCACACACACACCGCAGATGCACACAATAATGAGTAGAAAGTAACCACTGTAATAAACCCATGTGGCTTTTGTTGGCATCAACTCGAGCGTCCCTGCATGACTCCAGCCACTGTGATTCTGGATGTACAACACTCTCTGTACTTGACATACCACTATACAACATAACAACACACCAACAAACACTGTCTAGGGCTGCTGTATAGCATGACCTGCAGGGTCTTTATAGTACATATAAAGTTCACTGCTTTTACAGAAACAGTGGTTTAATTACAGAAAACAAAATTTTACCATTCCCACCATTTTTCAATGTCAAGTATCAAATTAGTATGTCTTTGAATTGTGTTATATTCAAATGTTTCATCTTAAAATTGCTGTTTGAATTGTTACATTAAATTAAAAAATCATAAAGTGAATTTTGATTTGGTATCAAAATATAATTTCCATCCAGGCAGTGATGTTATACACATGATCCCAGTACTTGGCAGGCAGAGGCAGGAGGATCTCTGAGTTCAAGGCCAGCCTGGTCTACAGAGTGAGTTCCAGGACAGCCAGGGCTACACAGAGAAACCCTGCTCTCCCCCCGCCCCGCAAAAAAAAAACACCACCATCACCACCAACAAAAGAATTTCCAAAATGGTTATAAAAATATTCTTCCATTCTCTGCTACATATTTATGCTAAGTGACATTCTTTGTATTGATGATTGTTAAGTTTAAATACAATCAACTCAGAAAAAAATGAAAATTTAGCATCAGATATTCAGATTTCATTCTTTATGTTAAAAGCACATCCATTTTGTTAGTACATAAACTTGATTTTGTTTCTAAAAATAACTAGAAAAGCAGCTTAGAGAAGTTCTGTGCTAGGCCCTGCACAGCAGGACTCTTCCTACTGAGTTTCCTTTTTGTTTGTAAAAGTAGAATTTATTTATAATGGGGATTAAACCTAGATCTACCAATGTGCTAGGCAAACACTGTATTCCTGAGCTACACAACTGGTGGTGGTGGTGGTGGTGGTGGTGGTGGTGGTGGTGGTGGTGGTGGTAGAGAACGAAAAGAAAGAAGAAAAAACAACAACATCTCATTATGTAGCCTTGTTTGGCCTCTAACCATTGATTCTCCTGCCTTGTTCCTCCAAATACTAGGGTAAGAAGCACAGGCCCAGCTCAGTACTGGGCTTGAATCTAGTGAAATAAGGTTATGTCCCTGAAATGTGTTTTTAGCAGTGTTGGAGCCTCTATGAACACTTAGCTGCTGAAATCACCTCAGCCCTCTTACCCACCCCTCCTCAAAGCTCTCTCTGGGCCCCGCATGTGGCAGTTTCCTAAAATCTCTGCCTGTTCACAACAGGTTTTCTGTTGCTAGACTCTAAGTGTGGCGAGTGTGTGCGTCCATCCTCCTGCAGCACCCCTGGGTCTGTGCACCCATCACCCTGCAGCAGCACCCCTGGGCCTGTGCGCCCATCCCCCTGCAGCAGCACCCCTGGGCCTGTGCGCCCATCCCCCTACAACACCCCTGGGCCTGTGCACCCATCCCCCTGCAGCAGCACCCCTGGGCCTGTGCGCCCATCCCCCTGCAGCAGCACCCCTGGGCCTG